>NC_085994.1:40624200-40924200 GCF_030014385.1 Trichomycterus rosablanca
TTACTGTGTTTTGTTACTGTGTTTTGTTACTGTGCTTCGTTACTGTGTTTCGTTACTGTGTTTCGTTACTGTGTTTCGTTACTGTGCTTCGTTACTGTGCTTCGTTACTGTGCTCTGTTACTGTGTTTCGTTACTGTGTTTCGTTACTGTGCTTCGTTACTGTGTTTCGTTACTGTGCTCTGTTACTGTGCTTTGTTACTGTGCTTCATTACTGTGCTCGGTTACTGCGTTTCGTTACTGTGCTCTGTTACTGCGTTCCTTTACTGGGTTCCTTTACTGCGTTACGTTACTGCGTTCCTATACTGCGTTCCTATACTGCGTTCCTTTACTGTGTTCCTTTACTGGGTTCCTTTACTGTGTTCCTTTACTGTGTTCCTTTACTGCGTTCCTTTACTGCGTTCCTTGACTGTGTTCCTTTACTGCGTTCCTTTACTGCGTTCCTTTACTGTGTTCCTTTACTGTGTTCCTTTACTGCGTTCCTTTACTGCGTTCCTTTACTGGGTTCCTTTACTGGGTTCCTATACTGCGTTCCTATACTGCGTTCCGTTACTGTGTTCCTATACTGTGTTCAGTTACTGTGCTTCATTACTGTGTTCAGTTACTGCATTTCGTTACTGTATTCCACTACTATGCTCTATTATTGTGTTCCCTTGCCGTGTTCCGTTACTGCGTTCCTTTACCGTGCTCTGTTTCTGTGTTGTTTTACTGTGTTCCTTACTGTGTCTCTGTGCATAAAGTGTATCTATGAGAACGTTGCTTGACAGGTTGTTTGAGTGAAGGAACTCCAATTTTCTTTTACCACCATGTTATTCTGGTCAGGGTTGCTGTCGGCAGTCTACACACACACACACACACACACACTCAGGTCTCTGTACAGCCTGACAGCTGCAGTCTCAGTAACTCTCTGTAATAATCAGTTTTTATTATTTGTCATAATCGCTCAGCCCTTCCAAATCCCACTGATCCTTTTAATCCAAATCAGTACGGGCTTCCTTCTAATCCCATCAGTCGACCCAGAGAAAAGAGCTTCAGGTGAGGTCCAGTCACGACAGCAGACGTTATTTAAGAATTTACTTACTAAGTCTGGAAGTATTTTGATAGTGAATGGACTGGTGATTGTGAATCAGACCCACCGTGACCCTGACCAGGGTAAAGCAGTGGTAACACAGACTTTTTCTTGTCACATTTAAGACTTAGTCCTTCACTTATTTCGAACCCTTGAGGTCAATTCCCAGCTCTGCTATTGTCCAAGGGATCGAGGGCCGAAGGGATTCGTCATAACTGCTGCAGTTACGACCTCTGCTGGCTGAACCATGGCACTGCGTTACCCTCTGTGCACGATACGGATCTCCATATGAACCCAATAACTAATGCTTGTTTACTTTGCTTGTCACTGACCGGTTGGTTGTTCAGGCCTTTTAGAGCTACATGCAAAATAATAATAATAATAATAATAATAAATAAATAATAATAATACCAATAATACCAATAATAATAATAATAATAATATTAATAATAATAATGATATAATAATAATAATAATATTAATAGTAACAATAATAATAATATTAATAGTAACAATAATAATAATAATAATAATAATAATAATACTAACAATAATATTAATATAAATAATAATAATAATATATCAATAATAATAATATATTAATAATAACAATAATAATAATAATATATTAATAATAATAATAATAATAATAATAATAACAATAATTACAATATATTACTAGTAATAATAATAAAAATAATAAAAATAATATTATTATTATTAATAATAATAATAATAATAATAATATTAATACTACCACTACTACTAATAATAATAATATTAGTAATAATAACAATATATTATTATTATTAATAATAATATTAATAATAATAACAATATGTTATTATTATTAATAATAATAATAATAATAATAATAATAACAGTATATTATTATTATTAATAATAATATTAATAATAATAGGTTGGTAATACCGCTTGCTATCCCACTACTGCTGGTATGCAGGGTTCAAACCCCCAGCAGTGTTATCAGCCGGTCATGATCGACTATGGTTGAGGAGGATGGACTGGCGTCCTGTCCGGTGCGTGTTAATGCATTGTGAAACCGGACCCACTGTGACCCTGACCCTAAAGCGGTGGTAAAACATCAAAAAGTTCGAAAAGCTGAAGATTAAATAGCTGAAAAAAAGCTGGTTCTTGGAAAAAACGGCGGCCCAGACGAAGGCGAGTGGAACTGACCGCGCTGACCATTTGAAGACGAACATTCGACTGCTGGAGGCGAACAGGCTCGGCTTTGTGTTTTTTTTTCTTCCTGTGACTCAGCACCAGGCTGAACTCTGTAATAAGTTCGTGTTTCTTCTTCCTCTTAACGTAAACGTGAGGGAAGAGCTCGGCCTCGGGGAGGAATTCATCCAGGACGCTGAGCTGAGGATTCCATTACGCCCACGTTAAAGACACGATTAAAAAATACATTCTTATCATCCGCCTTTCTGATCTGATCACCTCCGTTCTGCCTGAGCGGCGTGTTGTTGCTGCTGTCGGAGCTCTGGGATTTCCCACCGTGACTCAGCACGGCTCGAGGTCGCTGGCAGGAAGTGAGGGGGCTTTCGCTGGAAGTTTCGGGCGTCTCAGGTGCTCGTTCATGTGTTTGTTTGGGTTTTTGTGTGGCTTTCAGGTTCCTTCCACTTTGTACAGAATGAAATGTGCATTCAGCGATTCTTTTTAACACCAGCACTCGTACACTTCAGGGATTCAGCCAGAAATTTCCTGCACAAAATAAGAACGAAATAGGAACCAGCGCCTCCCCGAGCAGCACACCAGACGCCCTGTTTCACAATAAATAATCAGGTCTCATAGCTGAGCTTTGTTTAAAGGGAACCTGATCCAACACACAATGTGCAATAGTTCTACTTCATCACTAATACCTTTAGTAATTTGCAGTACTTGCTAAAACTGTGATTTTTTTTTGTAACCTTTATATATCTTTCTAATGTATCCGCATATTTCTGTTTTTATATATGTATAATTTTTTTCCACTACACTTTTAAAGCTGCTGTAATGTATTTTTTTTACGTATTTTATATATTTTTGTCTTTTATCTTATTTTTTTCTTATATTTTCTTAATTTTTCTTATTTTCACATTTTTTCTTATCTTTAATACAATGGCAAAGTTCTTTTATTACAAACACACACACACTTTTTCTTATCTGTTCTTATCTTATTTTTTTCTTCTTCTTTTCTTATCTTATTTTTATATATTTTTTCTTATTTACTTCTTATATTTTTTTCTTATCTTTTCTTATCTTTTTTCTATATTTTCATATCTTAATTTGTCTTATATTTTCTTATCCTTATTTAGTTTCTTATTTTTTCCAAATTTTTTCTTATATTTTCTTTTCTTATCTTATTTTTTCTTAATTTTTTTCTTTTCCCTTTATATTCTCTTTTTTGTTCTTGTATTTTCTTATCTTAAGTTTCTTATATTTATTTATTTTATTTAATTTTTCTTATTTTCTTATCCTTATTTAGTTTTTTATTTTTTCTTGATTTTTTTCCTTATATTTTCTTATTTAATTTTTTTATATTTTTTATCTTATTTTTTTTCTTGTTCACTTATCTTTTCTCATCTTATTTTTTCTTTTTTTTATATAATTCTTTCTTAATTAAGTTCTTTTAATACACACACACACACATATACACACACACACACACACACACATACATATACACACACACACACACACACACACATGTATATTAGGCATTGGCATTGTCTCATCCTCGTATCAGACTTTCCGGACTCAACCCTCCTGTTTCTATCCAGGCTTGGGACCTGCACTGAGAGCGCACTGAAAAGTGCACCTCACAACCTCCTTGGCTGTTTCGGCCACCCCGCCATCCCAACACGTAGCCAAGCGTGTCTGTCTGTGTAGACGCCAGAACGGCCGATAGCGACGTCGAGATTCAAACCCTGGATCTCAGTGGTAGTGGGCTTGTGTGTTTTACCGTTGAGCCATTTAGATATCATATAAGCTAAAATAAATAAATAAATCAGTAAATACATAGATTCCACTGTAGCGCGGGTTTTGTTTGCGATGCGCTTTCTGAGTTTCTGATGTCATTTCTGTGTATACGGTGTGCATGGCGCCACCTAGAGGACTAAAATGGGAATGACGTGCGTGTTTAAGTGTTTGCTTCGCTTTGGTCGAACACCCTGAACTCGAGTGTGACTCAACTGATGATTGGATTTTATTTATTTAATTATTTTATGATTGTTATGACACAAACTCATTATTATTCATAACACATGTGGAGAACATGTAAAGCTGGAGGCTCTGAACACTGTCAGGCTGTAATCTAATTTTCTCTTCTGTGCTTTTAATGTGCTTCCTAAAATAACCGGTCAGTAATGTGATTAAAGCTGTAACTCTATCTGATTTACCCTCTCGCTCTCCTCCGCAGCGCCACGCTCGCCCCCGCTGCCCCCGTGGTGGCTCTGGGCACCTCCAGCATGACGTCGCGGGTCTTGTTGAGGCAGGAGCTGATGAGGCAGCAGGCGCAGGACCAGGAACGCCGAGAAGCGCAGCAGCAGGCGTCCAGCGCTCAGCTCCGGCCCCTCGACCCCTCTCCGGCCATCTCCGTCTCCTCCAGTCTGCCCTCCGCTCGCCCCACCACCACACAGGTCCCCGTGGAGGTGCTAAAGGTAGGGGTAAACTCAGGAGGAGCTTTACAGCGCCCCCTGCTGTATGGAAGACATATCACTCAACTTTTACATTTTTTGTCAGTATTTTAATCGTAGCTGTAATATTGGAGCCTGGTTAACCAGTTAAGGCGGGATGTTGGGGCGGGGCAGAAGCCCTGTGATGGTTTGACACTCATTTAGGGTGTTACCCCCGTTGGAACTGGACCCAGAAGCGTTTATTACTCTGGTGTGAATGGAGAGTTCTCATGCTGTTCCTCTCCTCCCTCCGTCCTCAGGTCCAGACTCATCTGGAGAACCCGACAAAGTACCACATCCAGCAGGCTCAGAGGCAGCAGGTGAAGCAGTACCTGTCCCACACCCTGGGCAACAAGGTGGCAAGCCAGACGCTGGCCACGCCCCCGTCGTCCGCCCCCGAACTGCCTCCGGCGGCCAGCAGCACCCCCAGCAGCCCCCTGGCCGTGCTCAGCCTCGGCTCGAACAAGGAAGAGGTAACTCATTCTTTTATTATTCATCTAGATTTGTACATAACCGCTTCCCAATTGCATCCTGAGTCTCCATAATCACGTGCTTAACAACATGCTGAGGGCTGACGCTCGCTTCTTCGGGATATTTGCACACAGCCGACCCAACGGGCTCACAGGACGGATTTTCCCGGTTGCAGGAGCTCACAGGCGTTCACTGACCCTAGATCAGCTCGGGTTGTACGGTTGATAGGGAAAATTTTGGAAAATATTCTTCCTGTCGGTTTCGATCGGCCAGTTTGCCCGTGTGTGGGTCAGTCCATTCATTAACTATTTATATTAAATAAACCACCGTGGGACCAAAGGAAGGAAGCTGTAGCGGCAAAACTGAAAGAACAGTGGTGAGAACGATGATCGAGGTGAAAAAAGAACTCGCAAAATATGAAAGTGGCGTTAACGCCTTATTTATTTATTTTAGCTGTACATATCTAAACACACCAGCTCTCTACCGCTGAGATCCAGGGTTTGAATCTCTATCTCAAAAAAAGTGGTGTTCACGCGTCTGATTTCGCTACGCAGTTCGTAATTGCGAACTCTACCATCAGCACCGTAATATAAGGCGCTCAGGTGGCGCAGTGGTAAAACACGTCTGTTTGAAACTCATCTCTGCCATCTCTGATCCGCATATGAACTCGCCTCGTGCAGGTGAAAAGATGCGGTCGGCTACTGCACGCGTTTCGGAGGGGGCGTGTGTCAGTCTCGCTCTCCTCAATCAGGAGTGGTGATCAGCATCAGTAGAGAGGAAGCATAATGCAATCGGCTAATTGGATATGACTAAATTGGGAGGAAAAATGAAAAAATCATAATATAAATAAAGACGCCATCCAAGGAGCTGATCTGGCAAAAGTGGTGAAAGTGCAAATGAAACAGAAATCACAACAACTGATGTTAATTTGGATAAAATAAACAGTTAATGATTGTATTTCTGAGCTCC
This sequence comes from Trichomycterus rosablanca, assembly GCF_030014385.1. Taxonomy (NCBI): domain Eukaryota; kingdom Metazoa; phylum Chordata; class Actinopteri; order Siluriformes; family Trichomycteridae; genus Trichomycterus; species Trichomycterus rosablanca. Next base: position 40,630,384 of record NC_085994.1, read on the forward strand.
TTCTTACCTTCCACTTAAGCCAGTGGTCCCCAACCACCGGGCCGCGGACTAGTATCGGGCCGTGGGTCATTTATTACCGGGCCGCACAGAAAGAATCAATAATTGGAGATCGCTAGAAAAGCAGTTTTCACTGCTTCTATTTCGGATGTTATTGTCTCCTATCACCTCTAGGTGGGAGCAGCGTCATCATTTGTGAGCAGTATAGTTATTTTATTTTAAATCCTTATTCTTATATGAAACCGGTCAGTGGTGCAAATACAGGTTGGGGACCGCTGACTTAAACCCTCAGCTCTCCTCAGTAAAGCAAGAGTGTAGCGGGTTCGTTTTCATTTATTGCATCTGTTTGTTGTGTTTAATGTTTTTTTATGATGTTATGCATGTACAGTGTTATTATGCAGGTTTAAACGTTTCATAATGTGTCATTTGTGGGAGTCTGGGACAGATTAGTCTAATTTAAATATTGATTCCTGTGGGGCGAAATTGATTTGGCTTCCTAACAAACAACCTTCTGGAATGAATTTAGTTTAAGTACCGAGGTTCTACTGTAGTGGATTTTTCTTATTTGTAACAGATTTGAATATAGGAGCAGGACAAAATCATTAAAACAGTTGAACAACAACAAAAAATAAAACCCCACAGGTACAGACTTCCTCAGAATTTTTCTTTAAAATTTCCAAACACACACACACACACACACGCAAACGGAGAGACTCTTTCTGTTTGGTAACGAGTCCGGACATGTTGCTGGATAACACCGGGCGAGTTTGAGTTCCCAAACCCTTTCCCCGGGGGTGGAAATCCCCCCCCCCCATATAATTAAATAAAAATCTATATGTTATTTAAAAGACGACTGTAGTGCGACATCTACAGGTCATTCTGGGCATTACTGATTGAACGTTCTAACTTGTTGCCTATATAAGACAATAAAGCAGCAGTATTTTTGACAGCAGTTTTGGCGCCCCCTTCAGGAACTGATAGAACTACATTTTCCATACTGTCCCATCTTCTTCTGATTTGCACACACACACACACACACACATATATATAGACAGATAGTGAAGTGAAGTGGTTAATGTAGTGCTCTAGTAATCAGAAGCATGCTGGTTCAAGTCCCACCTCTAAGGCCCTTAAACCCTCAGTGGCGTGCATTGTATTCGGTCATAAACGTGAGTCGCTTTGAATACAAGCGCATGCTAAACACTACGTACGCGTTAACCCTTTGATTTGTCACCTGAGTCCTGACCACGCCCTTACCTGCACGTGTTAAATTACAGTGTGTACAGCGCAGCTTTACAGCGTCATAAACCTCTTCAGTTTATCTTGAGGATCCCTGCAGGCAGAACGTATACAGAAGTCTTATGTACACCATATGGACAAAAGTATATTATATGCTTTTAGCTTTGCAGCAACAGTTCAGGGAAGGCCCTTTCCTGTTCCAGCACAGAGCCCTGACCTGAACTGAGGCTTTCTTGATCAACGTCAGCGCCCAGCCATACAAATGCAGTCATGTTTTGACTGAATGGGCCGTAAATCCCCACAGACATACTTTAAAAGTGGCTGTTCTGGCTGAAAATATCACACAGAGGTCACTAGACGTCCGACAAGCTGACGGTCAGGCGTCCGAATACTTTTGGCCGTCTAGTGTGTGACATGGAGAGTGATTCAGGGGATCTGGATTCTGGAGTTCCTTTTTTTGTGGCGACATGTTGATTGGACAGAAAGTCCTGGGAAAACGAGCTGGTCTGTAGCTGGTTTCACATCGTTTGTGGTCAGCAGTCGTGTCTCGACTTCTCTGCGTACAGTTTCACTGTTTCATCACGCTCAGCGGGTGCTGCGTGCACCTCGAACCAAACCCGTTCTTTTGGGTCTTCAATAGGTATATATTTAAATATATACAGATTAAGCGACCTTATTGCGGCTTCTCTTAATTATCGAAGCATAAATGTAATTGGGCTCATTTTTGCACCCACTGAGCACTTTATTAGGTACACCTACTGGCTATGCACATTATTTTATTCATGTTTTAAAAGTCGTGGTGTCTCAGTGGTGGCATGGTGGCTCTGGTGGGTAGCACGGTCACCTCACAGCAAGAAAGTCCTGGGTTTGATTCCCGGTGAAGCAGGCTAATTAGAGATACAAAAATCACCCTGTGTGTGTGAGAGTTTGTGTGCGCCCTGTGATGGACTGGCGCCATGTCCACTGTGTTTCCTACCTTTCGCCTAGTGAATCGTACCCACCGCAACCCTGACCAGGATAAAGCCATGGAAAAAAAGACACTGAATTAATGGTTAATATACTAGACTAGTACTCAGAAGGTGTTTGGCTGCCTCTGTTGGGCCCCTGAGCAAGGGTCTTGACCCTCAATTGCTTAAAGTGTATTCAGTCATAATTAAGCTTAAAAATAATACCAATATCTACCAAGCTTTTAAACTTTGTAGGTATTCAACTACTGACTGGAACACATATTTTGCTCTGTACTATTTGTCACCACCTGTACCCCATTTATCAATTGAACTGAGTGGACGGTGTTTGTGAGGTAAACCTCTTGGCTAGAATTCTTTTTTTTATTATTTAATTGAGGCGCAAAATACGTCATTCATACGTCATGCTTCATACGTTATTTTTTTAAACTCATTTTGGTTCGATTGCATTTGTGAGTGTAAATGCTACATAAACCAGGACTAAAATGTACCGATGTACCGTTTTTCGGTTGGTTTGGACCAAGGGATCCGAAATACAAGTGTAAACACGACCTTTGTGTAAAATTAGAACATTTTAAGCCCTGTGCTCAGATCTGCCTCTTAGGTCCTTAAACTAATAGGCCCTATAAGTTCTGCTCTGGGAAACGGATACGACGTAATCTCTCATTAGGCTGTTTAGCAATAAAGAAAGAGAAATAAGATTATTTGTTCAGCGTGTTCAGGTCCTTTATGAGTGTGTGTGTTCGGCCCTGCAGCGGTGCTTTATCACGTGTGTGTGAAGACCGGTCAGGGTCTCTTGTGAGCTCCAGTTAAATATCACACCAGCAGCTGAACGGCTCCTGCACACTTAGCACGTCTTGTGGGTTTGGCTTAGCGCGGCTCCGTGGCCCGCGCGACCTCTCGCTAACCGCCCTTAATAAAGCGGAGGGTGTGTGTGTGTGTGCAGGAGAGGAAGTCTGACCTGCGGCGGGACCTCGCCATGAAGTGCACACTGTCTGAGGTTTGCCGTTAGACTCTGGTTATCCTCTTAAGGTTGCTGTAGGACTAAATGAATGGGCGTGTGTGTCATGGCAGCGCGGCCAGTGTGTCACCATGAAACCTCTGCGCTGCGCCCGATTTGCCGTTTTGCGCTCGAGTTCTTGTCGTTTCTCACGACTGATTTTGTGTTTTTATTTTTTCCCCGCGTGCAGATCTACGGCGTGATCGATGACATCATCAGCCTGGAGTCCAGCTACAACGACGAGTTTCTGACGCTCATCGACTCGGGCCTGCAGCTTCCCAGCACGGTACGTCTCAGTCGTTTCTCTGTGAAGTCTTGTGGGCGATGCAGTGGCGCAGTGGGTAGCGCCGTCGCCTCACGGCAGTTTGCATGTTCTCCCCGTGTGTGCGTGGGTTTCCTCTCACAAGTCCAAAAACGTGCAGTCAGTTTGTGTGTGTTTCTGTTCTGTGATGGACTGGCAACCTGTTCAGGGTGTTTCACCAAATAAATTAGACCCACTGCAACCCTGACCAGGATAAAGCGGTGGTAAAACAATGAATGAATGATGATAATAATTATAACAATAATAGTAATAACATTAATAATAACAGTAATAATAATCATAATAATAATAATAATATAATAATAGTAATAGTACTAGTAATGATAATAATAATAATAATAATAATAAAATAATAGTAATAATAATAATAATAGTAATAATAATAATATATTAATAATAATAAAATAATATAATATAATAATAATAATAACAATAATAATATAATAACAGTAGTAGTAATAATAATAATAATATAATAATAATAACAATAATAATAATAATAATAATAATACATTTTATTTATATAGCGCTTTTCAAGATACTCAAAGACGCTTTACATAAGACAAATAATCAAAACAAATACGTACATACACCATACAAATCATAGTACAAAATCAAAATAGTACATCAACATCAAGAATAATTAAGATAAAAACAAAGAGAGCAGCATAAGACAGTTCATTAAAAATTAGCTAAATTATGAGAGAGAACAACAAATATAGAACAATTTCTTAAAATTAGACAGAAACAGGACAGATTTACATGCAATCAGGAAACTGAAAACTTTACAAGTTTTAGGATCTAGGACTTCACATTTCTGTCGTGATCTAAGTATAAAAACTATTAAAAAGAATAGCAAAAATAAAAGCATTTATTTCGTGTTGTTACAAGTTAAATGCCATATTGAATAGATGAGTTTTGAGAAGTGACTTGAATTTGGACAGGTCAGGACAATCTCGTAGGTGTTTGGGGAGAGCATTCCATAAAGATGGAGCAGCTATGGAAAAGGCCCTGTCACCCCAGGTCCGGTGCTTGGTCCTAGAGGGTATGGACAGTAGGTTAGCCTCAGAAGAGCGAAGGCTACGGGAGGGAATGTGCTGATGGAGCAGGTCGGTGAGGTAGGATGGGGCCTGATTATGGAGAGCTTTGTGAGTGAATAGAAGAATTTTGAATTGAATGCGTTGAGCAACGGGAAGCCAATGAAGTTTTTGTAGAACAGGTGTAATATGATCACGGGAGCGAGTATGAGTAAGGAGGCGAGCAGCTGAATTCTGGATATACTGAAGTTTTTTTAGGATTTTGTTAGATGTACCATAAAGGATGCTATTGCAATAATCAATTCTGGATGTAATAAAAGCATGAATCAAGGTTTCGGCGGCAGAAAAGGAGAGTGATGGACGTAGACGTGCTATGTTTTTTAGATGAAAGAAAGCAGTTTTGGTGATGTGATTTACATGGCGGTCAAAAGAGAGGTTGCTATCAAAAATTACACCAAGATTTCGGATGTTAGAAGACGGAGACAAAGTGTCATTATCAATGGTAATTTGAAAATTTTTTGTGGTTTTTGCCAGGGTTGTAGGACCTACGATGATCATATCTGATTTTTCACAGTTTAATTTGAGGAAATTAGCTTTCATCCACAATTTCATTTCAGTGATGCAATTTGTCAGAGTGGAGTGAAGTTCAGTATTAATGGATTTGGAGGAGATGTAAAGCTGAATATCATCAGCATAGCAGTGGAAATGTAAACCATGCCGACGTATGATGTCACCAAGGGGGAGCATATAAAGAATAAACAAAAGGGGACCTAACACTGAGCCTTGGGGAACGCCTTGGGACAGTGGAGCAATGGCAGAACTACAATTGTTGATATTAACAAACTGTTGTCTGTTTATGAGATATGACCTTAACCACAAAAGGGCAGTACCAGTGATGTTGACAGAGGATTCAAGGCGGGACAGAAGAATGGAGTGATTAATGGTGTCAAAAGCTGCAGTAAGATCAAGGAGGACGAGAATATTAATTTGTCCAGAGTCTGAGGAAAGAAGAAGGTCATTTGTGACTTTGAGGAGGGCTGACTCAGTGCTGTGCTGGGGGCGGAAACCAGACTGAAATGATTCAAATAGATTATTGGAATTTAGGTGATCTTTGAGCTGTGAGGCAACAACACGTTCCAGTATTTTCGACAGAAATGGAAGATTGGAAATGGGCCGAAAGTTACTCATAATGTTAGAGTCAAGTCCAGGTTTTTTAAGTATGGGAGTAACAGCAGCCAATTTGAGTGATTGAGGGACTGAGCCAGAACTAAGAGAGGAATTGATTATCTCTGTGATAAGTGATGAGATAACTGGAAAACAACCCTTAACAAGTTTTGATGGAGCAGGATCCAAAACACAAGTGGAGCTTCGCATCCCTGTTAAGATCTCAGATAGGTCCAAATGAGACACAGGTGAGAACTGAGACAGAGGCTGGGTAATAAATTGAGATGAGATAGGCGGAGAAACAGAGATGACAGGGGAAACTGTCAGAAAATTGTGGATATTCTCAACTTTTGTTTGAAAAAATGAGAGGTAAGAGTTACACTTGTCAACTGTAAAGGAATTGGTAGTATTGTCAACTGGTTTGAGAAGTTTATTTATTGTGGAAAAGAGAGTCTTAGGATTTGTTGATCCAGCATGTATGAGTTCGGAATAGTAAGTGGATCGGGCTGCCGTAAGAGCGTCTTTGTAATGTTGAAGATAATCAGAATAAATCTGATAATGTACTGTTAGACCGGTTTTCTTATAAAGTCTTTCAAGCTGGCGTTTACGGGATTTCATTTGGTGAAGCTCAATTGTGTACCATGGTGCGGAATGACTAAATGAAACAAATTTGGTTCTCAAAGGAGCCAGCTCATCAAGACATGAGGCGAGTATGTCATTATAGTAATCGACAAGGTCAGATGAATTACTAGACAGTACAGGACAGACAGACATCTTTTTAACAAGAGAATCTGAGAAAGCAGAGGGAGAGATATATTGAAGATTCCTGAAGGATATTTTACGTTTAGCTCTAGTGATGGGCCTAGTGACCTCAATGTCCATGATGATTGTCAAATGATCAGAGACAGTAAGGTCATGGCTGGACGGCTGATGAACTAGGACACCAGTAGAGCAGACAAGGTCAAGAGTATGACCTTTTTTATGAGTTGGAAAATGTATATGTTGTGTGAAATTAAAACACTGTAACAATTCCAAAAATTCCCTGGCAAATTTACAGTTGTTGTCATCAATATGGATGTTAAAATCACCCATAAGCAGTACAGAGGATGAGAGGGCACTAAGCTGGGTTAAAAAATCTGAAAAATCAGAGAGAAAGGAAGCGTTTGGCTTTGGCGGACGATAAACTACAGCAGTGACCAGAGGAGTAGGCCCTGACAACTTGAAAGCCAGGTGTTCAAAAGAAAGAGCAGCAGGAAAAGACAAAGTGGTTATTTTAATATCATCCCTATAGACTGCAGCAACACCACCACCTCGCCCTTCCATACGAGGTTCATCAATATACGAGTATCCCATTGGCGTGGTCTGATTTAACATAAAATAATCCAAGGGTTTATGCCAAGTTTCAGTGAGACAGAAAAAGTCTAGTTCACTGTCAGATATAAATTCACTAAGTACAGTACTTTTTGTGTTGAGTGAACGAACATTAAGCAATGCCATTTTCAAGTGGTATTGTTGTGTAGTTGGCTGTGAGGAACGAGGAAGAGAACGGAGATTTGCTAAGTCCACTCCGCGTTTCCCATCCCACTCCGTGGACAGCGTTGTCATGGAGACTACACCGCTACTGGTGTGCAAGGCAGCAGCGCTCTGATGACGTGTTTGCGGAGCGACAGTGCGCACGGCTGACCAGAAGGATGGAATAGCGTTACCGTTTCGAAGATAAACAAGCTTTCTCCGGGAGCCCCTGTGAATATAACGAGGCCGGCGAAGGAGTCCAAGCTGTTTGATGACTGAAATACACGATGGAGTAGTGCAGTTGTTGAACTTCCTCAGCTGGTCAACGGAATAGTTCAACATCGTGCCGATCCCAGGAAAACTCATCCACCGTTCACCACCGGCCGCAGACGCGATGTACAGTAGAAAGAACAAAAAGTATCAAAAGCACAAATAAAAGTATCAAAAGTAACATAAAAGAAATAGATCCACAAGGTGTGTAAAAAGATGAAAACGAAAAACGATAAAAATACAATAAAATACGGTAAAATACGGTAACGGTAGCGGCAGCCAAATGCGCCAGCGTCCACCATCACCATGGCAACTCTAATAGTAGTAATAATAATATAACAAAATATTAATATAATATAATAATAACAATAATAATAATAGTAGTAGTAATAGTAATAATAAAATATTATTAATAATAATAATAGTAATAATAGTAGTAATAATAATATAACAAAATATTAATATAATATAATAATAATAATAATAATAATAATAATAGTAATATAAATTATAATAAAAACTAAAATAATAATAATTTTATTATAATAGCAGCAGCAATAATAATATTAATAAAAAGATTATTAATAATAATTATTGTAATAATGATATTAGCAAGTACATTTTAAAAATGTTATAACATTAATGATAAATTATTTTATAAATGGTTAATAATTTTTTATGATAATGATAATAAGGAAGAATGATAATAATAATAATAATAATTATTATTATAAAATAATAATAATAATTCTTCGTAATTATTTATTATAAAGCCAAAATCTCTTATAGTACATTTTATAAAGCATATAGCTCTATAAATCATTACTGATACAGTTTTAAACACTGTTAGCATCGGCCGTTACTCCTTCGCTTCGTTATTTAAATAGTTTAATTAGTAAATTTGACTTTAAACAGTAGCCGAGCTTTGCTAAGGAAAAACTAGCCAACAAATTAGTGTCTGCTTTGTTATTAAAATGTAGTTAAATACCTGAAACCTGGATGGATCAGTATTTTATATATATATATATTTATTCCTGAGATGTATTAAATAATGTGCATTTGTTTAAATGGATTCGTTCTACTGCTTTACACAGAAAATAAATTGGAACTTCCCACCACGTGTAACATGTTTTTACCAGTTACCAGTTAGAATCCCAGTTAAATTGTTGACTGATTGATTGATCACCCCGGGGTGAGACTCACTTACATTCGTGGGTATTTTGCACTTTATTAGGTACAAACTTTTACTGATGATCTGTACACAGTCAGTCCTGGGTTACATGAGTGTGTTTTATTGTAGCTGGTGTTCTAATTCCAGTCGTGATCGTTTGATTGGGCGTCGCTCGAGTCCCGACGTGTTTGAGGTTGAATTTGTGCCGGAGCTCCTGGAATCCAGAACTTCTCTGGAAACCAACAGACACTTCTGACACATGGCTACTAACGGGCGGTGCTGGGTGGAGGGCCAACACACACACACACACAGACCAGAACAGTGTGTGTGTGTGTGTGTGTGTGTGTGTGTGTGTGTTCGAGCTGATAGCTAACAGTGAAAGGTTTTTTTCTCTCTCTGTGTGAGAGATATTTCCCCATTCTCAACGTTCCTGTTTTTTTAAACGGAGACTGAAAGAGGAAGAAGTGATCGCTGTGAGTATGTGAAGATGAGGATTGTGCTTGTAGTGCCGGAGAATGAAAAGAAAAGGATTAAGACGGAGGTAATTGGGTTCGATTTTAAGCTTTTTTTTGTATTTTTTGACTTTCTGAGTTGAGCTGCGATGACAGATTGAGTGCTGTGTATACACGGCCTGATGCAGGTAGGAGGGTTTTAGCTTCCTCGTGAATCGGTTCCTTGCTGAGCTCTGAGATGATGATCGTGTGAATGATTTGCTGTTCAAATGATCTGGACGGCGTTTTTATGCTCTTGTAGTCGCTTGTAGAGCACATGGTCGCTTCTGAAAAGAGGAAAAGCTCAAGGGGGACGTTTTGGGCTTCGTGTTTAATAACCGGCGACCACTGACAGGTGTATTAAAATGATATGACGTGTAAACAGTTTGGGGAAGTCCACGTTCTCTTCAGCATGTTTTATAATTATAAAGACGTGGTTGGACTCGTTGTGTGCAGAGGAGCTCCGGTTGCTCCACACAGAGCCCCGGTCTCAGCTCAACTCCACACTTTAGGGATGAATTAACACCAGTTAGACTGCGAGCCGGGTCTTCTTTGCTCTTCCAACATCAGAGCCTGAACTCATTGACAGAATAGGCACAGATTCCCACAGACACACTCCAAAGTCTCACAGAAAGGCTTCCCAGAACAGTGAATGATATAAATATCTGTGGTTTCGGAACTGGATGTGTAACAAGCTCAGGATTAGGTTTCTGGCCCTCTGTTGGACCCCTTAGCAAGGCCCTGGACATTTGAACTTTGTAGGTATTCAACTACTGACTGTAACACACATTTTGCTCTGCACTCTTTGTACCAACTTGTACCCCATAAGATCGTGTATCACGCTCATGATCATGTGTCCAGATACTTCTGTTCCTGTAATGTATTTGTAAGTGGGTTCAGGATGTGAGTAATCCTCGCCTGGTCCTGTGCGCTGTTCCTTTATGCTGACACAGTTCGATTTTGAAACCACACGCTGACTCCTGGTGTAAATGCTCTCAGACTGGTGCGACCCGCACAGGACCTGTACCACGCCGAACCACAGCGCGTGCAGAGGTAGATCAGGGTTCTGATCAGGGTTCGGTTTGTCTTTCCCACAGCTGCCGGTGTCGGGGAACATCCTGGACGTGTACAGCAGTGCTGGGATGACGACGCCCACTATCACTGTTAGCAACTCGTGTCCAGCAGACCTGCACGTCAAGAGAGAGCTCACAGGTCCGTAGTTACTGACGTTTCTTTATTAATTCTTTCTTTATTTTTTTATATGTCATAACATTAAAACCACCTCCTTGTTTCTACACTCACTGTCCATTTTATCAGCTCCACTTACCATATAGAAGCACTTTGTAGTTCTACAATTACTGACTGTAGTCTATCTGTTTCTCTGCATGCTTTGTTAGCCCCTTTCATGCTGTTCTTCTATGGTCAGGACCCTCACAGGACCACCACAGAGCAGGTATTATTTAGGTGGTGGATGATTCTGAGCATCGTCTGAGCGATCGTCTCTGACTTTACATCTACAAGGTGGACCGACTAGGTAGGAGTGTCTAATAGAGTGGACAGTGAGTGGACACGGTATTTTAAAACTCCAGCAGCGCTGCTGTGTCTGATCCACTCATACCAGCACAACACACACTAACACACCACCACCATGTCAGTGTCACTGCAGTGCTGAGAATCATCCACCACCTAAATAATACCTGCTCTGTGGTGGTCCTGTGGGGGTCCTGACCATTGAAGAACAGCATGAAAGGGGGTAACAAAGCATGCAGAGAAACAGATGGACTACAGTCAGTAATTGTAGAACTACAAAGTGCTTCTATATGGTAAGTGGAGCTGATAAAATGGACAGTGAGGTAAAATAAAGTAAAATTTCAAAGTGTGTCTACATTGTGTGTGTGTGTTTCTTTTCCTCAGACACAGAAGCCAAAGTGCTTATAAAGGAACGGCAGAAGAAAGACAACCACAACCTCAGTGAGTTTCACCTGCACTTATAATTCCTAAAAAAACGAGATTTCTGCTGCCGTGTTTCTAATCGATTCTGTTACTCCACAGTCGAGAGACGGAGACGATTTAACATCAATGACCGGATCAAAGAGCTGGGAGACCTCGTCCCCAAAGCCAGCGACCCGTCAGTACCCGATTTTCTTGAGTTTATTTCAGATAATTAACCGAGCGTTTCTGTTATGAAATCTTCGTCCTGTACGGATGTGTTTAACCTTGCTGCTGCTCTTCTCGCCCCCCCTTGCTTGTTTTAGGGAGATGCGCTGGAACAAGGGTACCATCCTGAAGGCCTCTGTGGATTACATCCGTAAGCTGCAGAAGGAGCAGCATAGATCGAAGGAGATGGAGCAGAGGCAGAAGAAACTGGAGCACAACAACCGAGCTCTGCTCCTCCGCATCCAGGTTTGATTTCCCATCAGTGCTGCTCTTATTTACCAGCGTACAACATTTAATTATGTATTTAATGTTTTTTTTTTAAGCTCTGGGTTTAATTAAGCTTTTTTGTTATTATTTCTCTGTTTTTTTTTTTGTGGATCAGGAGTTGGAGATACAGGCTCACGTCCACGGTCTGGCTCCGTCTCAGGTCTCGGACTCCACCGCCGTCCAGCCGCAGCAGATGCAGCCGCAGCAGCAGATCATGTCCCTGGACAACCAGACCCTCCTGGCTCTGGGCGGCCCGGCGCTGAACCACGCCGCCGTCTCCTCCCTGCTCTCCCCGCCCCCCTCGGCCTCCCCGGTGGGCGGCGGCATGAACCTCCAGCTGGGCCTGGGGTCGCTGAGCTTCGCCGAGCTGGACGACCACGCGCCGTCCATGTTCGGCCACGACCTGATGGGCGCCGACATGGGCCTGGAGGACATCCTGATGGGCGACGCCGGCGCCGACCCTCTGCTGTCCTCCGTCTCCCCCGGGGCGTCCAAGACCAGCAGCCGCAGGAGCAGCTTCAGCATGGAGGAGGACTTGTGACGGTGAACCGCCACGGAAAGACTGAAGGAGCCGCCGCTCCGGTGTACTGTATGAGGCGATCGATTCGCTCCGGAGTGAACACAGACTTATAAACTCATAAACTTCTCATCTAGCGGCCTAGAAACGTCAGCAGAATGCCGTGCTATATTTTTTATGCGCTGCGTACGAACGCGTGTGATAGTCGCCGTTTACGCAGGTTTTAAAATAGGGATCAAAGCAGCTGTTTGAAAAAAACGTGTCTTTATTATACCTGTATATAGAAGCTCTAACTGGCATTTTATTTACCATTCACCCTCATAAAGATATACACCATACGATCAAAAGTATCGGGACGCCCCTTCTGGAAATTTTCTGCTTTTAAATATATGTAGCAACAGTTTAGGGAAGGTCCTTTCCTGTTCCGGCATGACTGTGCACAAAGCGAGCTCCATAAGGACGTGAGGAATGAACTGGAACAGGAAAGGACTGGACACAAATTCCCACAGACGTACAAGCATTCTAGCCGGGTCTCTCTATTTTATCAGCATTTGTCAGGCGTCCGAATACTTTCGGCTTCATAGTGTGTTATAGGTGTGTGGGGTTTTGTTTTTTTTGCTTGTTTTATGTCTCGGATGATTATTTACGGGGTATTAATTTGCATTCTGTAATAGTAATAGAAGCATTCTGTTAATGGGGGGGGGGGGGGGGGAGATCAAATTCTATAAACACAGCAGTGCAGTAGAGATGTTTGCAGACCTTCCTAGGGTCTGTCTGAAAACCTAGTGACCCGCCCTGCTGCCTCATACCTACCTACCTGATCAGCTGCCTCAGTAGAGAGGATTCTAATTAGACATGGGGCTCATTAGGCAGATTATTTAGACGCTCTACTTGGCGGCACAACCGTCCCTCCGTGTACCGAAACGGTTAGACCGTCCCTGACGAGCTCTGATTTACAAATAAACGACACTCGTATAATTACACCTTTATACAAATTAGACACGCCCTCTTCTCGGGAGCTAGGGTTTCGCACACCAGCGAACAGTGCTTTGTATAAATCCCCTCCAACATAATGCACTTTTACCAGTGATTGATTCCCAGTCTTAACAGATTCTGCTCCTGAACTGACTGTACAGCTAACACACAATTATAGTGCCGCTCCCGTATTTAGGCGTCGCCACGGCGGGTCCGGTTCTCATACCAGACTCGGCACAGATTTTACGCCGGATGCCCGTCCTGGTGCAAAACTCCTATTTCTATCCGGGCCTGGGACCTGCACTGAGAGCGCACTGACAGGCTGTTTCCGCCACACTTGCTCGGGCATTAGCCCATCATGTCTATGCAGACGCCCGACCGGCTGATAGCACCGCTGAGATTCGAACCCTGGATCCCAGATCTCAGCAGTAGCAGACTTGCCAGCACACGCCTTTTTTAACGTTTTGGCCGAATTAGCTTTTACGATAAAGGCTCTAAATAAATGTGTCATTAAATTAATGCTTTATTTTGAATATAAAATATAGAATTATATATCAGTATTCTAATGATATAGATTATTATGGGATATTACATGTAAATAAACTCCCTCAGGCGCTTGTTAGATGTTTAATCTGCGCCTGAATCTTTTAATCTCGGATCTTTAATGTGGATGGATTTTATTTTTTAATACCTGCACATATAAAGCAAACAGAGCACGGCGAGTGTCCCAGACAAATCCAGCTAAAGGTTTTACCAACAACAAGACTAAAACCATGAAAATATCATGTAAAACATTAAAGTTCATGATCAAATGTTGATTTTTGTTTCCTCGTGTTTCGTACCGTTTATAAACGTCACGTTTTGAAGAGAGTTTGTCCATTAATTACAACCTACACACTGTTTTATTATAAATGTATTACTTTAATATGACAAACAAGGAGTTAAACTAACGTTATTGTTGACTGAACTTAAGATCTGATACAGATTTACTTACTTACTGTTTCTATTGTCATAAAAAGACAAAAGAATCAGATTTTTTGCTGATTTTCCACCTTTGCTTGCAGTTTATTTACATTTAAGATTGTACGTGTGTTCAGAGCTTTTATCTTTCATCAGATCCTCTTATTTACTGCAAGTGCTAACAGCTAAAGTATGCATAGAACAACGGACTAATGCTGGTTTATAGATAAACACAACAAAACCGCTGTCAAATATGTGGCACGTTTTACATGTTTGAATATTTTTCCTTAGCCAGCGAGTTCCAAAATTGTCCAGCAGAGGCGCTTGACTTCATATGAATGTCAGATTGTAGGGTTACCCGTTGTCCGCCAGCTTCTTCCATGTATGAATGAAACAGCGTCTCTGCAGCGTTCTCACTCGAATCGAAGTGTTTTTGGCTTCTTTGTGCTGGGTTGCGCACTCATCTTCACAAACAGTGCAGGTTACAGAAGGAAAAATGCAAAAATGGTGCAAACTGGCTACTGATGAATGAAAACGTTCTAGATCAGCGGTGCTTTAGGTGGGCTGAGGCGTAGCTATGGTAACAAACTGCAAATTAAAGAAAGAGTCAAGTCAATGTTATTTATATAATGCTTTTTACAATAGAAATGGTCTCAAAGGAACTTTGCAGAATCAAGGACCGACAGACCAAACACCCCTGTAGAGCAGTCGAGGGCGACAGTGGCAGACAGATACCTTGAGAGGAACCAGACTCATCCGGGACCCCCATCCTCCTCAGGTGGCCTATGGCAGTGGGTCGCGAGCAGAAAAAAATGGGTCACAGAGAAATATAATAATAATAATAATAATAATGAAATAAACGTGTAAAAAATCATGGACAAATTGTGGAAAGCCCTGGCCTAGAGAATCATTCGAATGAGTGGAATTTACAGTTTGAACCTTAAATTTACATTCGGACACTAATTTTATTAATCACGATATATCGTAAATACAATAAACTCAAAGTGATGATGACACACATGGGCAAAAGTACTTTTGGACTATTTTGAAACCCCTTCTGATTATTGAATACAACAGTTGCTAACAGGTGTAATAAATCAGTTATATAAAGGAAATGATATGCTTCCGACTTTGCAGCAACAGTTTAGGGAAGGTCCTTTCCTGTTCCAGCATAGACTCAACAGCTCTGGGATGAACCAAAACATTAACTGATCAATCAGCGCTCAGCCATAAAAATACTGCCATCTTTTGACTGACGAGGCACAAATTCCCACAGACAAACTCCAAAGCCTCGTGAGAAGCCTCTTGGCTAAAAAGATCCCACACAGGTCGCTCTGAAACGGGACGTCGTACAAGACAAGCTCACGGTCAGGCGTCCGAATACTTTTGGTCATACAGTGTACTTCAGAAACTTGACAGACAGAATAATTGAGCTGATTTTTTATTCCCACACACGGCAGCTTTAAGGGTACGATGAGCGAACGGTTCGTGGCTGAAGGATTTATTTCCTTAGTGAAAAACGAGACACAAATTCCTTCCCTAATAAAAAAGCTGCATCAGACCTGCGATCAAACACAGGAAGCTCTGAGATGAAGTGAAAGTCATTTTGTGTGCATTATTTCTAAGCCTATGCAATGTCAGTTGCTTGTGGTTTGTGAAAAGTCCCCGTGTGTCGTGTTGTTAAAGTAAAAAAGTTCTTTATCATCATGTGTGTGTGTGTTAAACGCTGTATTATACTGGCGTCCCTTACTGAAACACACTGCATCAGGATGGATGATACACTCACTTCGTTGTGGATCAGATGCACATTTTATCATATATGGGCGTCGCTACTGTAGATCTGCTCTTTATTTCACAGTTTTTACGCCGGGTGCCCTTACTGACGCAACCCTCCTATTTCTACCCGGGCCTGGGACCTGCACCGAGAGCGCACTGAACATCTGCCACCTTCGCACGGACATTAGCCAATCATGTCCATGGAGATGCCCAACCGGTCTAGAACTACTGAGATTCGAACCCTGTTCAGTTAAATTCATCATTTTTGATTTATAGAGTGTGTAAATAAGGGCGGCACGGTGGCTAAGTGGGTAGCACTGTCGCCTCACAGCAAGAAGGTCCTGAGTTCGATCCCCAGGCGGGGCGATCCGGGTCCTTTCTATGCGGCGTTTGCATGTTCTCCCTGTGTCTGCGTGGGTTTCCTCTCACAGTCCAAAAACATGCAGTCATTCTAATTGGAAACACTGAATTGTCCTGTAGGTACCCGGCCGCTAAGATGCATAAACCAGTGCATTGTAGTGCCGGTCCCAAGCCCGGATAAATAGGGAGGGTCGTGTCAGGAAGGGCGTCCGGCGTAAAAACTGTGCTAAATCAATAATGCGGATCACGATCCGCCGGCAACCCCTAACGGGAGCGGCCGAGGAAACAGATAGTGTGTAAATAAATTTAGAAATGAGAGTACAGTCTTGTAATTAATGTTAATCATCGTAACTAAACATTAAAGTTGATGAATAAATCCCCGTGCACTCGGCTGGAGCACCAGTGAAGCAGCTTACCTCACTACTGCTGAGCTCAGAGGAACCAGGGTTCGAACCTCAGCGGTGCTACCAGCCAGCTGGGCGTCTGCATGGGCATGATTGGCTCATGTTTGAGATGGAGGGAAAGTGGACTTGTCGGTGCGCTCTCGGTGCAGGTCCCAAACCTGGATAGAGAGTATGATGACTCTCATACCAGAGAGGTCTAGAGGACCAGATATGGGAGCTTCTTAAATACGAGGAATCCCTGTATACGCTCTACCAGTGGTGGAATGATAGAGATGAAGCATGTAATCTTAGATTTTACATCTCTAAGCACACCTTTCTCTGTGTGTGTAGGTGCAAAATACACTTGTGTCCTCCTCCAGGCAGGTTCGATCCTATAAACGACTCGGCACTTAGCAGGTACTGTGGGTGCTGCAAAGCAATATAAGTCCTTCCAGTACGACCTTTATATGTCTGTGTCGGTACATGGATTATATTTCTGACCTTCCAACCAACATGCAGAAGGTGGAGTGTGTGTGTGTGTGTGTGTGTGTGTGTGTGTGTGTGTGTGTGTGTGTGTGTGTGAATCAGAATGCCAGCAGAGGGCAGAGCTGTTCTGCCATGTTCTACCAACCAAGTAAGAACCTGGTCTGAGACAAACACAGATCTAGTGTTTTCGGTCCAGGACTGACTGATTACACACGTTTTGTCATCTTGAGTGATTTTACCTGGTTGTTTTAAAGACCTGCATGAATATGGGATTACTGGTGGTGAGTTAGGCTGACTGGAACTTCTGCTGGAGCTTCTGGAGAGGTTCAGTAGCTCCTGTAATATCTATATCTTTCACCATTATAACAATTTGGCTTTTGTATAATCATACAGGGTGGCACTGTCGCCTCACAGCAAGAAGGTCCTGGGTTCGATCCCCAGGCGGGATGGTCCGGGTCCTTTCTGTGTGGAGTTTGCATGTTCTTCCCCGTGTCTGCGTGGGTTTCCTCCGGGGGTTCTGGTTTCCTCCCACAGTCCAAAAACATGCAGTCAGGTTAATTGGAGACACTGAATTGCCTTATAAGTGAATGTGTGTGTATGTGTGTGTGTGACGGGTGTCCCGTCCAGGGTGTTACTGTGTGCCTTGCGCCCATTGAAAAGCTGGGATAGGCTCCAGCACCCCGCGCGACCCTAACTGGATAAGCGGATAAGAAAATGAATGAATGAATGTATAATCATACAAGGGCGGCACGGTGGTGTAGTGGCAGCTCTGTCACATCACAGCGAGAAGGGTCTGGGTTTGATCCTTTCTGTGTGTAGTTTGCATGTTCTCCCTGTGTCTGTGTGGGTTTCCTCCAGGTGCTCCGGTTTCCTCCCACAAGTCCATAGACATGCAGAAAGTCTAATTAGAGCTACTAAAAATTGCCATGTGTGTGTGTGTGTGTGCCTTGTGATGGACTGGCAACCTGTCCAGGGTGTTTCCTGCCTTCCGCACAATGAATCAGACCCACCGTGACCCTGACCAGGATAAAGCAGAGATAAACAGACAGTGAATGAATGAATTAATGATTTAATGTTGTAGTAAATTTGTCAAGTACTAAAATTGCCAAACTTCTGAGCCCATTCATGCTGCTGTAGATCGGGTTGCCAGATTATCAAGACAAAAACAGACATGGAAATAAAAAACAACCTTGTAATAAATGAATAAATGAACAATAAGAACAGTGAATTGCTCTCCATTCTCTTCCTTTTTTCATTATTCATCTGAAATATACTGTAGTAATTATTATTTGTGTATCTGAATTCCATATTTAAGAAGGAACAGAAGCCTCAGTTTGTGCTGAATGGTCTGAGGTTCTTAAATGAACACAGCCTGTAGTCGTTTCCTCCTCTCTGGTGTCCCTCAACCAGGAAAAATGTGCCATGTTAGTTTTTTTATCGTCTTTTCAGCTTAGCACGTTCTGCTGGCTCAGGATCCTCTCCGGCTCAGTCGAACACACAAAGCAGAAGTTTATTACCTATTTAACCCAAACCGCACTGAGCAGCAGCAGTTTCTCTCTGGAGGCCTCGTAAAGTGGCTCCACGTTTCATGTTTTCACACCTGAATCCACTTATGAAGAGCTGAAATCAGCAGCTCATGAGCTGAATCAGCTGCTGCAGGAGGAAAACACACTGAACGGTAGGATCTTGCTACATCTGTGTGTTTATGTCGGGACCTTCGGGTGCTCCGGTGTCCTCCCGTCTACCAAGGTTACACAAAAGGTGAACGGATTAATAGATCTGTGGCTCGGTGGGTAGCACTGTCGCCTCATGGCAAGAAGGTCCTGTGTTCTGCTCCCATGTGGAGCAGTACAGATCCTTTCTGTGTTGAGTTTGCATGTTCTCCCTATGTCTGTGTGGGTTTCCTCCAGGTGCTCCGGTTTCCTCCCACAGTCCACAGGACAATTGGAGATACTAAAAGCGCCCTGATGTATATGTGTGTGTGTGTGTTTGGGGTGTTTCCTACCTTTCGCCCTGTGAATTGGACCCACCGTGTGACCCAGTGTGGCTTCTGACCCAGTGTTACCTTGACCGCAGTAAATAAAGTGAAAAATAAATGACAGAATGTGCAAATCAATACTACATTGAATTAATTGTGTATATTATTTAAAGTAAAGATGTGGTATTAACATCGTCCATTGGGCTGTATTTATTTTTGGGAGGGGGGTGTTTGTTTTTGTCATGACAATCTGGCAATCCGGTCTACAGCAGCATAAATGAGCTCAAAGTCTGCCTTGTGGCTTATCAAATTTACAGGTACAACATTAAATCATTCATTCATTCATTCATTCATTCATTGTCTGTTTTACCACCGCTTTATCCTGGTCAGGGTCACGGTGGGTCTGAATCTTTGTGCGAAAGGCAGGAAACACCCTGGACTGGTTGCCAGTTCATTACAGGACACACACACACACTTAGGACAGTTCCTAGTAGCTCCAGTTAACCTGACTGCACGTCTTTGGACTTGTGAGAGGGAGAACATGCAAACTCCACACAGAAAGGACCCTGGGGAATCGAACCCAGGCCCTTCTTGCTGTGAGGCAACAGCATTATCCACTGCACTACCCTGCTGCCCGGCCTCCATTCTGTGAACTATTGTTCTTGCGGCACTAGTTCTAGTTTTTTTTACCAGCACTTTTATCAATATTTTAAATCCACAGCAATAATTAAATAAATAATTTAGGCCTTTAGGAAGAAAAACATTGTGAGACTTTATTTATATCTATAAATTCTCTCCCGTGTGCTGTGGTGATCATGCCAGATCTCCTGTCGTGGTACTCCCGTGAGTGCTGTTGTTTTGGTTAAGCTGCTTCCTGTCTGCCTGGACCTGGCGCTCTCGCGGCGCTTTGAAGTGCGGCATCGGGGTGGAGCGGCGGGTCTTATCCTCTCAACCAACACTGTCATCTCAGTCACTTCCCCTACATCCTGTTTTGGCACTTTTGTATCTGGAGCACAGCCTTCCTGCCCATCTCCGGTCCACAGTGAGGTCCAGCGATGTTTAAAAACACGTCCCAGTGCCCGCTGGCACACGGTCGTTTCAGTGCCACTAACCTACAGTTTGTTTCAATCATTGTTTTTAAGTGCGTGTTGATGAGGACTGAGGAAGATCTTGCAGGTTTTGAAGCAGGGTTCCTAATGTTTTTAGGACAGCAGCAGAATAAAAGTGCAGCTAAAGCACAATCTGAAGTTTTGTGATGTCCAGAACCCCATATCTCACATCTCCTTGTTATGATGCCCAATGACCCAAACTGACCATCATGAGAATCAAGGGGGATCTCCTCGCATTTGAAGTAGATTTCCTTATTCCAATTTGAATCCGTAATGAGGTTTTTAACCCGAGTCCATTTTAACATCATATAAAAACACACTTTTGTCCCCAAACATCTGGAGCACTGAAGGACTACACGCACATTTCACATTTAATGTTTCCCCACTTTTATGCTAAATAAACAAAATATAATATAAATTGGCAGTCACATCTGGTGCATATTTGATTCAAATTGTTTGATCTTTCTATTTTTAGCACACTATGTGAAACGGGATGGACACGTTAAGAGTCATGCCCTGCTGTGCGGCCTATTTTGGGAGGCAAAGGGAGTCAGAGTGTGACCTCTCATTCTCATTTGCTGATGTGCCCCAGGTGGAAGGTTTTCTATACATATCACGGTTTCTTCCTGTCCTGTTACTTTCTCTTGAAGGAGTCATGTCATATCACTTGGTCCGCTTTGCTTTTCCGCTGACTTGACCCGTTTCTCTGGGGGTATGGTTTGGGCCTCGCGTGAAGCACGTCCAGGGAGAGCAGAACGCCCCAGTAGCGGCCTGACGTCCCTATTTTATGAGGTGAGGCAGGGCTGGAACCAAGGCAAAGGAGGCGTTTCCTACTGTCCTTCTTTCCGAAAGCTTGGCTGGTCATGGATGGCGAGGTGCAATTCCGTCACATATCGCAGCATCCAGCTCTCATTGCTGCGCTATCCGTGTTCTCTCCCCTGTTCTCCGTAGCGGGTTGTGGACGTCGTATTTTTGTTTTATTGTTTGTTACTTTTAAGTCAGTGGATCTTTAGCTTCAGTAATTTTCTACCTAGGATTGAATTTGTGCATTAGAATTCGCCTCGCTTTCTCTCTAGCGAGACGCGCCCTTTTATGTTTCACTATATGCACAAAAAGTAACTAGAGAACTATTTTAACATAACGTGTTTTGTCTTTACATCCTGTTTTCCTTCTGCTCCAGCTCAGCCCTGAACATTCTCCCAATCTTTATTACATTTATTTGTCCTGCGTGAAGTGATGTGGTTTAGTCCGAGTGTTTGTGTAGCTCCTTGTAGCTCACATTATCATAACGTGTCTGTGTTTACATTAACGGCCCCTTGCTCGACGAGCATTTTAACCTCTTTTTTAAAAATCTCTGTTTATTAAATGCCCTCTCTGCCCACAGACCGAAGTGGAGGCAGTCTGTGAAATTCTACAAGCCCGAAGGAAATTGCAGCCACTCGATTCGGTGAACAGGTCAGTTATTTTTGTATCACTTGTGCCAAACTCATCAGCCCCATTGAAGTCTAGTGAAAAGCCTTCGCAGAATGTGGCTGTTATAGCTACTGTATATCCAGGGTTCGAATCCCAGCAGTGCTATCAGCCGGTCGGGTGTCAGCATGGAGCTGATTGGCTAATGTTGGAAAAGGGGAAAAGGGGGTGGCTGAAACTGCCTAGCCATTGGGAGGTGCACTTGTCAGTCAGTGCGCTCTCAGTGCAGGTCCCAAGCCCGTATAAATAGAGTTAGCACATGACTATTGGAACTTCACAATATCACACATCATTATCACATGTGAAATTTTGCACAGACTGTCTTACTCTCAGTCCTGTCTCTCAGAAGTGCTGTTAAGGGGTGCCAGCAGGACCCTAGTGGCCCCAGCACAAAGAACTGACTTGCATATGCATACTATGCTGCATGACATAGTTATCAACAAGTCTACACACAACAACAGCGTAACAGACTTCCTGAAGTTCAGTTAAGGCTTTTGTGTTCTTCCTGTGCCACCCCTAAAATTTTCAGTGTCACTGACGTCCGTCTCGTGCCCCCCGTGACCGTTCGGCTCTCTAAGTAGGGAAGCAGATGGAGCAGCATTCCAGGCAGATCTCCATGCAGTCCGAGGACTGGCAGCAGTCCTCCAGGATGGCGCAGTCCAGGATGGCGGAGCACGGATCCTCGGAGCAGCAGATGAGACCGCCGCACGCCTCGCCACAGCAACACACGGCGTCACACTCCGCCCCGCAGGCCAAACACTGGGTGAGCGCCGAGCACAGGGACGCCAGCTCGCAAAACAGACAGGCTAGGACGCAGTGTACGCAGCAGTCTGTAAACACACACACACACACACACACACACACACTTGGTAATACAACAGATGTGTGTGATAGATATTCTGTTAACTAGAATATTCTTATAATAGAACGCTTTAGCTACACCGTCGCTAGGATAGGAGCTACACTATATGGCCAAAAGTATTTGGACACCTGATAGTGAACAATCTTTTTAGCTAGAACAACAGCCACTCTCCTGAAAAGGCTTCTCACAAGACTTTGAAGTATGTCTGTCGGGATTTGTGCCCATTCAGGCAAAAGATGACTCCAGAGCTCATTCCAGAGCTGTTGAGTGTGACCGAGGTTAGGACTCTGCTTTTGTGCACAGGAACACATGCTAGAACAGGAAAGGGCCTTCCCTAAACTGCTGCTGAAAGGTTGGAAGCATATCATTTCCTTTATACAGTTGATTTATTACACCTGTAAGCAACTGTTGTGGCTGAAACACATGAATTTGAAAACTGGAAGGGGCGTCTCAATACTTTTGTCCATATAGTGTTTACGACCAGGACAAGTTCTATATTATATTTAAACAGAGACACAGCACCATCATTAACACGGCACTAGCTTTGCTGAGGAAGCACTTCTGGATAAGAGCCTCTGCTAAATGAGGAAAATGTAAATTCTGTTCAGTATAAAAGTAGAATATTCTTCTTATAATATGATGCTTCAGCTAAACTGTCTCTAGAATAGGAGCTATATGACCAAGGCAAGTTATATATTTTATTTAAACAGCTATTTACTTTTTAAAAGCTTAGTAGCCTGTTAAAATAACCTCATACATGTTATATTTATAAAATATAAAGTGTTAAAATTAGTCCATTAAAACTGCAGTGGACAGAGATGAGTTTAAAATAAACATTACTGTTTCTTTAAGCCTCCACCAATACAGCATTAGCATTGCTGAGGTAGCATTTTTGTGAATAAGAGCGTCTGCTAAATGCCAAAAAATGTAAATTTTGTTAAATATAAACTACAATATTCTTATAATATGATGCTTTAGCTAAACAGTCCATTGAAACTGACCAAACTCACAGTGGACAGAGATGAGTTACTGTTTACATGTTACTGTTTCTTTAAGCCTCCACCATGTTCATGTTAGCACTGTGACACAGCACTAGCATTAGCACAGCACTAGTAGCCTGTCAAAGAAACCTTATACATGTTATATTTATAAAATATAAAGTGTTAAAAATGTCCATTAAAACTGCAGTGGACAGAGATGAGTTTAAAAAATAAACATGTTACTGTTGCTTTAAGCTTCCACCATGTTGATGTTAGCACTAAGACACAGCAGTAGCATTAGCACAGCACTAGCATTGCTGAGGTAGCACTTTTGTTACTCACTCTGGGAAAAAACGTCTAAAAATGCTAAAAATGTAAATTCTGTTAAATATAAAACTACAATATTCTTATATTATGATGCTTTAGCTGAACAGTAGTCTCTTGTTTATTGAACCTGCCCAAACTCATCACATACAGTCTACAGAGATGAGTTTAAAAACATGTTACTGTTTGTTTAAGCCTCCACCAACACAGCACTGGCATTAACACAGAATGTGGGGTGTTTTAGATCAGCCTGATAACACACAGCAGATAATATTGGGACAATAACACCAGCGCATTAATAAACCCACGAGGTGGGGATGTGTTCTGTAATGGAAACGGCTATGACGGCGTGAGGCGCACAGATAAAGTCTCTGTGCCCGTGTAGCTGAAAGATAAGAGCAGAGCGTATTTACCTCTGACTGTTTGGGTGAGGCCACTTTCTACATGCGCTGTCCAAATTATGCATTTAATAGATACTGACTGGATGATTATTTAAACCAGAGTTATACTTTTTTAAGTTGTGCTTTCATAACAAGATTACATAATAAGACCAGAAGTATTTGGACACCAGACCATGAGCTTGTCAAACATCCCGGGTTTTAAAAACAATGCCGCTCTATGCAGCTACAGCGACAGCCGCTCTAATGACGAGGCTGCTCACAGGATTTTCAAGTATGTCTGTTGAAATTTGTGCTCCATTCAGTCAAAAAAGGAGTTTTTTTTTTTTAATTAAGCTTTTTACAGACCTGCACAGGGGCAGGACCTTCCCTAAACTGTTACTGCCAAGTTGGAACCATTTTATAATTTTCTTCATATAGTTGATCTATTGACATTTTCATTTACATTTTCCAGACGCTTTTATCCAAAGCGACTTACATTACAGTTGCAGTATACAGTCTGAGCAATTGAGGGTTAAGGGCCTTGCTCAAGGGCCCAACAGCAGAAACCTGGCAATGGTGAGGCTTGAACCAGCAACCTTCTGATTACTATTCCAGTACCTTAGCTGGCAACTTTTGTGGCTGAAGCACATGAATTCAAGAATTAGAAGTGGTGTCCTGATACTTTTGTCCAAAGGTCAGATCAGACTTTACAACAGACGTCTGTGGACGTTTCTGTAAAATTAAGGCTCAGAAATATTAATCGGGAGGTTATGAGTTCATATCCTGGTCCAAGCATCCAGTTTTAACTGTGGGATCTAATAAATAATAGTATCAGTCAAGTGGAACGATGGAATAAAATGCCATTGCCCCCATCCCCCCCCCCCCCCCCCCCCCCCCAAAATAAATGAATGCCAATTTGGTCATTAGTTGGTACCAATTGAGCTTAACCATTTACACCAGTTGTAGAAGAGGACCCAAGAACTCCTAATGCTGCCATATTTGTGTCAAATCTGTTCATAGAACAACAGCTATTCAGATCAGCTAATCAGAAGCATTGTTCATTCCCCAAATCAGATGTTTTAGGATCCAATCCCACAGCGTTAGCATAGCAGAAGCAGTGCCACCATCTCTTCATACCAGTCTGTTATGTTTTCTTTCTTTCCTTACCGTTACCGGCTGCTTGTTGTATCTGAGTGGAGCTGCTTTTCAGACTCTGCTGGCTTTTAAGGGTGGATGAGGGGCGCTTCTTGTGGGGTTTGCTGTGCCCGTCGCACTCGGGTTTACGCGAGGCAGTGGGCGGCGTGCAGACAGGTAAGGATCCGTTAGCGATAGTGTCTGGAGGAGGAGGACCACTGACAGGAGTAGGGGTCTCTGGAAAATACACAATACACACAATCATTCTGGTCAGGGTCACGGTGGGTCCGATTCGATGGGCGAAATGCTGGAAACACCCACTATTCACTGTCTGTGAACATGCAAACTCCACACAGAAAGCAAGAAAGGACTCTGGACTCTTGCTGTAAGGCGCCAGCACTACCCACTGTTCCACCAAGCTGCCCGTATGTTTGGTCACAATCTTTTTCTTTGTAGGGTCACTCTGTAGTGGCTAAATAAATGTTAAAGAAGAGTGTGTGATGCCCAGTAACAATGCTCCAGGGATCTAGGTTTGATCCTCACTTCTGATTAGGTGTTTTTCAAGGCCTTTCCGTGTTTCTTTTTGGGTACTCTAGTTTCCTTTAATCTCCCAAAAACATGCAGTAGATGAACTGGTTGCACTACATTGCCCCTGGATCTCAGCATTAGTGGGTTAGTGTAGTTGACCGCTGCGCCACACAAGCGCCCCAATAATAACACACTGCATTAATGGAAGTATTTCTACCAGTGGTCAGTCTCAGATGATGATCTGTATGATCACGAGGCTTCCAAATCATGCTACAGCTAACCACAAATGGCACCTCAGACTTTTTCTTTTATTTAAATATTATATGTCATTACCTTTCTCCAGTTTGTGTGGGAGCACTGGTACGTGGTCAGGAAGCAGCAGAGCGTCCTCACTGGTGATCACACCATCAACCAAAGATTCATCACTTCCTCCGTGACCTAGTCCACTACAGCACGGACGCTTTCCTGAAAGAGGATCAACGTAAACATGCATGAACGGCTTTGCTTTTTCACCTCTGTGTTTCTGGGATGATTATTATAGCGAATATGTATTTATTATATGCATATTTATACAATTGACAGAATTCTGTGTCTATATTTCTTAATAGCTCGATATAAATAGGGATGTAGTATTGTATGAGTCTTTGCAGTAGAAGCAGAACCATCAATAAACACTTGATATAAAGCTAACTGGGAACGCCGGACTGACTCGGTTCCTGCGTGGTTCCTTGTGTCGCCGCTGTGCTCTCCGATTGGCTGATGTGGTTCCTGTGGGTTTCACAGATTTTGGTTCGGTCTTTTCCGCTGTGCAGTCCTTCCTCCCACTGCTGGACGTCCATGACCTTTGCCTTCTTATCATCATGTGGACATGTGGTCGTCATTAATCCTGATTGAAGAGAGAGAATATGAGGAGGAGTGTAGCATGGCTGCTCAGTGTACACTTTATTTATTACTGATGACAAATTCGGAATTAATCTGAACATTTTACTGCACAACCTTTAATTATGTGCTGATTTTAACATATTGGAATGCATTAACTTAAT
Source organism: Trichomycterus rosablanca (assembly GCF_030014385.1). Classification (NCBI taxonomy): domain Eukaryota; kingdom Metazoa; phylum Chordata; class Actinopteri; order Siluriformes; family Trichomycteridae; genus Trichomycterus; species Trichomycterus rosablanca. Next base: position 40,657,241 of record NC_085994.1, read on the forward strand.
TTGTGTGTTTCAGTCACAGCAACTGCTAACAGATGAAATAAATTAACTATATAAAAGAAAATTATATGCTTCTGACTTTGCAGCAAAAGTTTATGGAAGGTCCTTTCCTATTCCAGCATAACTGTGCCCCTGTGCATTATAAAGAAACTCCAGTGTCCTGCCCAGAGCCCTGACCTCAGCCCCACTCAACAGCTCTGGAATGAATTGGAACATCAACATCGGCACTCAGCAATACAAATGCTTGTTTGACTGAATGGGCACAAATTCGAACATAAAGACATACTTCCTGCATTTAGATCAATAAAACAAACAAATTAATAAATTCCAATCCAATGTCCAGTGGACATTCTGATTAATACAAACTCTGCTCATCCAGTTTGGCTGTATGGAACACTGTAATATTACTGCATGTAATTTCATACAGAATATAATCACTTATAACACTGTTATTAACAGGCATGAACAGGTATGAACATACCAGAGCTGGCATTTACTAAACCGCTACCTGAACAAAAATAATCACTGTTTAAACACGTCCTGTTTTATTAAATAACATCAGTGATTTATCTGTTTTTACTTATTAAAATGTATGAAGGTATGAAGGTAAAACAACATCTAAAAACATTTTTAAAGGTACATAAATACAATATTTTGAAAACAAGTCGTGTGCTGGATGAATAACTGTTATTATTATCTATATTATTATCTTTACATCCCTTGGTATACATATACACGTATATATACATACATATATAATTAAAAGGAAAACATACAGATGTATATTATAGAAACACACATTGAGGTACATATGTAGGTCAAATGGTCAAAGAGCATAAATGATTTGATTTGTATTTATATTTACAAATACATGTTATTAAATAAATACAATATTAAAACAACATTAAAAAACAAGCCTTGTGGTATATGAATGCTGTTATAATCCATATTTCACAGCTGGTTTGAGGCCATTAGCTCAAAAGTATGTAATATGATTATATTTTGATTATAACTAAATAATTAAACTAACTTAATAAACTAGCACTGATCTGAAGTGACTTGTTTATTAACTGTGCTGTTTTACTGAGTCATTTCAACTTGATATGAGAACTATTTCAGCTCTTCCTGTAACTTTAAATCACGTTTAAAGTATTAAAATAAAACTTTTCTCTTACCTTGTGTTGATGAGATTCAGTTTTAAACTGATTATATTCCGATAATAAATAAAAGTGAGAGTTTAATCCGTCACACTGCTGAACTGATCCAACACTCTAATGCACGCTTATGAGATCTGTGTTGCCAGATTGGACGAGATAACACCAGCTGCGAGGTTTAAATTCCGCCTACATGATTGAAAGTCCTCCCAATCTTTTCATGTATTTCTTCATTGCCTGTTTTGCCAATGCTTGATTCATCAGGTACCCGGGATTTCTCCCCACTTTTTCAATCATGCACAAGTTTGTGAAGTTTGTGAGTGGATAATTAGCTCTTGTTTACACTCAGTCAAAACATAACCATCATAACGGATTGAAAAGCCGCACAATCTGGCAACCTGACTGCAGCTCTTGCGCTTTTCCTTCCTTTACAGCTGAGACTCGCAGCAGCATCAGAACTGATCTGGATACACGTTCATCATTCATTCATTCATTCATTTATTCATTCATTCATTCATCCATCCATCCATCCATTCATTCATTCATTCATTTATCCATCCATTAATTAATTCATTCATTCATTTATCCATCCAGCCATTCATTCATCAATTCATCTATTTATTCATTCATTCATTTATTCATTCATTCATTCATTCATTTACAATAACAGCTTTATTATATTCAAGTTCGCGGTGGGTCAGGCGCCTAACCGAACACTAAAACCTTTGCAAAACTTACTAACTCATTGACTCTATCACTTATTCAGTCACTTATTCAATCACTCACTCATTCACTCACTTGTACACTCGTTTATTTACTTACTCAATCACTTATTCAGTCACTTATTTACTCACTTTCTTATTTACACAAACTATTATACACTCACTTATTCACCCACTCATTTACTCAGTCAATCACTTATTCACTCACTCCCTTATTTACTCACTGTTATTCACTCAATCACTCGATTATTCACTTACTTAATCACTTATTCACTCACTCACTTATTTACTTACTCAATCACTTATTCAATCACTCATTTACTCACTCGTTTACTCAATCACTCGCTTATTTAATAACTAATTCACTTATTTACTCACTCACTTATTTACTTACTTAATCACTTATTCACTCAATCACTCGCTTATTTACTTACTCAATCACTCATTTACTCACTCACTTTTCACTAAGTCACGTATTCACCCATTCACTCACTCATTCACTCAATCCCTTACTTATTTAGGGCCAGTGATAGCTCAGTAGTTAAGGTACTGGACTAGTAAACAGAAGGTTGCCGGTTCAAGCCCCACCATCACCAAGTTGCCACTGTTGGGTCCCTGAGCAAGGCCCTTAACCCTCAATTGCTCATCGTGTTCCGCTCATTGTGTAAGTCGCTTTGGATAAAAGCGTCTGCTGAAAATGTAAATGTAAATGTAAATATTTACTTAATCAATTATTCAATCACTTTTTTACTAATTTTTTACTCATTTGTTACAACCTGGACAAAGCACCAGTCCTTTGCAAAGCTCCACTCATTCACTCACTTATTTACTTACTTATTCACTCACTTTCTTTTTTATTCATTCACTCACTCACTCACTCACTCACTCAGAAGTACACAAAAGCAAGAGTCATTTGCAAAGCTCACTCACTTGTTCACTTTGAAAAGTCCATGTTTGGTTTCCAGCATGATGAGATTAAATTCTTGCAGGGTTCCACAATGACTAGCTACACTCTTTAATAAGTATTTGTATTGTTTATAAGAACGTTAATCAGGAAAAATGCTCAAGACATTTTTAGTTTTTTGAACATTAAAAATATTATAAACAAGGTGTTAATAAATATAATTAATAATGAAAAGGAAATGTGTCGAGTACTGGTGCATTAGTAGATAAGCGGTTCATGCGGTGTCCGGTAGGTGTCAGTGTTTCTAACACAGCCTGGAGAAACAACGAGGAAGAAACATGCTAGGCTAACAGAGGCTGCAGAGATGATGCGGATCCGCCGTGTAAACACAATGTAAATATTTCTAAAAGGATCCTCATTTTAAGCTTATATTCGTTTTATTCTTCTTTTTTTACTTTGTTGTTTTTATCTGGTGTTTTTTATTGGACGTGTTTTGGACAGAAATGGATAACATGGTAAGTATTTGGCTTTAATCGCGACAGAAAGTCAAGCAACAGCCGCCATTACGGATCAACCTGATTCATAACAATCAGACACACATCACACTGTCAGGGTTAATATATATATATATATTATTTTTATTATTTAATGGTACTTGACTGGTAATCAGAAGGTTGCTGGTTCGTGTTTCACCAATGCCAGGTTGCCACTGTTGGGCCCTTGAGCGGGGCCCTTAGTTCTCGGTGATTGTATTGTATATGATCACAGATATAAGCTCATTTGGATAAAAGCATCTGCTAAAGGTGGAAATGTAAACAAAAAAAGCAAAGAAACATATATTAGTAACACTGGGTGGTAGATCAGTGGTTCAAACAGGGGTGGGAAGGTTGCTGGTTTAATCCCCACCACCGCCTACTGTTTGGCCCCCGAGAAAGGCATATAGAAGCACTTTGTAGTTCTACAATTACTGACTGTAGTCCATCTGTTTCTTTACATGCTTTGTTAACCCTTTCACCCTGTTCTTCAGTGGTCAGGACCACCACAGAGCAGGTATTATTTAGGTGGTGGATGATTCTCAGCACTGCAGTGACACTGACATGGTGGTGGTGTGTTAGTGTGTGTTGTGCTGGTACGAGTGGATCAGACACAGCAGCGCTGCTGGAGTTTTTGAACACCGTGTCCACTCTCTGTCCACTCTATTAGACGCTCCTACCTAGTTAGTCCATCTTGTAGATGTAAAGTCGCTCATCTATTGCTGCTGTTTGAGTCGGTCATCTTCTAGACCTTCCTCAGTGGTCAAAGGACGCTGCCCACGGGGCGCTGTTGGCTGGATATTTTTGGTTGGTGGACTATTCTCAGTCCAGCAGTGACAGTGAGGTGTTTAAAAACTCCAGCAGCGCTGCTGTGTCTGATCCACTCATACCAGCACAACACACACTAACACACCACCACCATGTCAGTGTCACTGCAGTGCTGAGAATCATCCACCACCTAAATATTACCTGCTCTGTGGGGGTCCTGACCATTGAAGAACAGCATGAAAGGGGGTTAACAAAGCATGCAGAGAAACAGATGGACTACAGTCAGTAATTGTAGAAATAAATATATATATATGGTAAGTGGAGCGGATAAGATGTACAGTACAACAAAATTTTCCCTCGTATATCCCAGCTTGTTTGGACGCTGGGGTCAGAGCACAGGGTCAGACATCGTACGGTGCCCCTGGAGCAGAGAGGGTTAAGGGCCTTGCTCAGGGGCCCAACTGTGGCAGCATGGCAGAGCAGGGATTTGAACCCTCAACCTTTCGTTTGAAAGCCCAAAGCTCTACCCACTGGGCTACCACCGTCCTCAGTTTCTAGTATTGTAGTGGTTAAAATTTTGGCCCAGTTATCAGAAGGTTACTGACACTTTTACCCTGGTACGATGACATACGGATCAGCCGTGACATTAAAACCATTTTGCCTAATATTGTGCAGATTCTCACAGCTTTGGCCCCCTCGGATTTCTAAAGGTGTCTTTTAATCACTTGAATCACTTTACCTGTCAGTGTTTTTTTTTTTTTTTTTCTCCCTTTTTTTCCCTTTTTCTCCCCCTTTAGAGGGGATCCAATTGTGCATCCAATTGTTCAGTTTGCATCGTGCTTCCTCTCTGTCTATGCCGAACCCCGCCCTGACCGAGGAGATCGAAGCTAACCCACATCCCCTCCGAAACATGAGCTGCAGCCGGATGCATCATTGCCACCTGCACATCGATGAGTTTGGCGCCACCTAGCGCTGCATGCGGAGAGACACACCCTTAGGGCGCTCTTCCTCATCTCCTGTGCGGGCGCCTCTAATCAGCCGGCAGAGGTCGCAGTCGCATTCTGACACAGAGAGACCCACATCCGGTTCTTTGTCCCGCCCCCCAACTGAGCAGCCGGCCAATCGTCTCTCATACAGCCGCTCGGCCTCGAACCGGTGAGGCAGAGCTGGATTCGATACCACGTACTCAGAATCCAGCCCTGGTTGCAGCGCGTCTTTCTTACCGCTGCGCCACCTGAGCGGCAACTGTCAGTGGTTTTAATGTTGTGGCTGATCGTCGTATCTCAGAACAATCTGGAAATACAAAAGCTAACACAGGGTCACTTATTTTAATAAGTCTTGGGATAAAAATGTTAAAACCCGGGCCACGATATGTATTGTCATTTATTTTTTTGTCACAGTGAGCTTAGATTTTAGCTCCAGCAATCTGACCGTAAAAGAGGAAGAGGTTTCAAAAACATTGAATATTTCAGAGCGACAGGACGATGTAAACTGAAGATCCAGATGTGAAATTTTCTTCCTATGAAAATCATTTTAAAAATAAGAGATGAAAGTTTTGTAGCCCACTGTTCACCATAGCAAGTACCTAAACACCTAAGTACCTAAACAAGCACCCTGGCTAGCTAAAAACACCCTTACAAACACAGTTTTCAAGAAATGCATCTTTCTGTACGTAGTTTAGTTCTCCATCGCACATATATAGACCCTTAATTATAAGGATTTTACATAAAGCAGGGGTAAATTACAATCTGTACCCTGACAATCTAAAAACACCCTTACAACCACCTAATAAACTCCGGCAACCACAAAGAAGTGCATCTTTCTGCACATGTTTTAGTTTTATATACAGCACAGAGTCAGATTAGACCCTTAATTACAAGGATGTTACATAAAGCAGGAGTAAATTACAGTATTTCAATGTTTTACTTTAAAACCAACATTATTTAACAGATTTTACTGTAGAAATGAGTATATATTTTTCTAAACTGTATATAAAAAGCACTATACACATTAATTTTACCCAAATCTTAAATTTTCAGTCAAATTCAGTCAAGTTTTATACTGCATTAAGCATCCCCCCTTCCCAATTTCCCCCTCAAACTAGTCGTATTCAGTTACCCAATCGTTTTTCACCTCTGTCTGATCCTCCAGACGTTTTAAACACTCGTTATTAGACCGAAGTGCACCCCTGGTTTGTCTGTAACCCTTTTGCTTCACTTTTCTAACACTAGGATAGTGAAACATCAGAGTTTGAGCAGCATTCAGGAGCCGAGATGAGCACGAGCCGGGACAACGCTCCAGTTTATTGCATTTGTCGCAAACCAGACATCAACTGCTTCATGATGTAAGAAGTCGTGTTTACACCCGAGCAAACACTTCTCTTTTCTGAATGCAGCGTGAAGTCAGTCATGCTTGTAATGCACTATGTTTCGATGTGCTTTTTTTTTTTTCATGCAGTGGTTGTGACAACTGCAATGAGTGGTTTCATGGCGACTGCATTAATATATCCGAGAAGACGGCTAAATCCATTAGGGTGTGGTACTGTGAGAAATGCCGCAGTGAGTATCTGTTGTTAGGTTTAAGACTTCTTGGCTTCGTCGCCCAAATCGCTGGCGACCGTTTCTGACCTCGAGCTGAGCTTTGCTTTCACTAACACCAAGCAAGTGACCGCAGATCATACACCAATCAGATAGCTACCCACCATGGCGGAGAGTTTCTCTCCCATCTCTAATCTTCCATCTCTTCATGGTAATGGAGATGACGCATGTACCGCTCTGCTTAATTCTCAATTCCTGTTGCTAATCACCACATCGCTTTGCTACTAATTTGCATACGATTCGTTGCGTTGCCAGTGTTCCCGCTGCCTCCTGTCCCCAGAACTCGCCAGCTTTAATAAATGACGTGATTTCTGCGCTTGCCGCGACGCTCAAAGCTCACCTGATTAAACTTTGCTGTCCGCTGACCCTCCAACGTGATTTATTGTAGTAAAACGGCGAGTGAGGAATGTGATTAGTGGAGGAACTTATGATCAGTAATAATGAAGAGAAGTTTAGTGCTCCTGTCTCCTTCTTTTACTACATTAAACCACGTTAAGCTTTATTTGGGACTCTGGGAGAAGCTGATTCTGATTCTCACAGTTTCTCAGAAGCTGGAGCTGTAACACAAGTTTAAAAGTGAAACAGGGAGGAGAATCCAGATAAACACAGATACATGTGGAGCTGTAACCCTGGATCTGCACCTTATTCCACACTAATGCAGATTCGGCTCATATTCACACTTTGATGACGTTTTATTGCACCACTCAAGCCGAGATTATATTATAAAACGCTTCTCATGTGACCACGCGCTAAACATAAATAATACATACGATTTAGTGTGGAACGGTGATGGACAGTCACATGAGATCATTTGGTTTCAAAATACTGTGTGCGCAGACGACCCATTCCATTAGATGATCCGATATGCATCAGGATTGAGACTCCGCAAGTAGAGTGTGAGCTTGAAAATATCACCGTCCTGGCCTCACTCAGTTCCAACCAAAAAAGTATCCAGACTTTACACACATTAGGTGATGTAGATTCGTTTTTAATGGTTATGGAAAGGTGAGCTTGTGTGCACAGGAGTCTTACTGTATTTGGCTGCATCCATCTGGGTCTGTCAGCCTGGTGATGTGTGGCGTGCTCCTGGTTTTGATGTTCTGCCCAAAGAGTAAAATTCTCATCTACCAGCATTGTCAGTTTGTCATTACTGGTGATTACGTGTAGATTGATGGGTAAAAATGGGCAATTACAAATTAAAATCACAACACTACGTGTGCGAAACATCCTGGGGTCTGAATACTTCAATCCACTGTGTGTAGGTAGAAGTATTTAATACCCTCACAGCAAGAAGGTCCTGTATTCCATCCCCAGGTGGTGCGGTCCGGGTCCTTTCTGTGTGGAGTTTGCATGTTCTCCCCGTGTCTGTGTGGGTTTTCTCTGAGAGCTCCGGTTTCCTCCCACAGTCCAAAGACGTGCAAGTGAAGTGAACTGAAGATACTAAATTGTCCATGACTGTGTTTGGTATTAAACGTGTGAATTGATGAACCTTGTGATGTAACCAAAGTGTCAAACGTAACGTTATAATCCTAATAAATAAACACCCTTTTTAAACACTGGGTGGCACTGTAGTCCATCAAAGATACACTGGATCCTCAGGGTAAATGGTGTATTATAAATAGATGGTACATAGTGGTGATGCAGAACACTGAAATCTGAACTCGTGATGTCAGTACCAAGTACTGGTGGGCTAGCGTATTTTACCAGGAAATAATTGTCACGTTTTAGTGCTTGGCATTCGATGACCAGTGTGATTCCACAGCGGTGGGATGCAGCGTACCGAACTTTATCTGCTGTCCTTATGTGTGAAGTGAAAACAGACAGAAACGCTTCATTCTGTGCTTATTTTTTTTTTAAAGAAATAAATAAAGAAATAAAGCACCTTTTCCCCTTCGTTCTTGCTTAATTCATCCCTTTTGGGGCTTAATTTGCTATTTTAGGTAAAGACGACTCTTTAGAGACCAAGTATCGGATGAAGAAAAGTCGCGAGAGAGACTCGGAGGACGACGACATGGAGCAGCAGTCCGATCTCGACACGCCCGACAAGCTCGACCGCCGCCGTGGCTCACGGGTAACCTGGATCCAAACACTCTTGTATCTGAAGTCTATCTTAACCCTAGTGTAACTGTAGTCATGATTAAACGTGTGTTTATTATATTTGCCTGTAGATCAAGCGCTCGGCGCGGATGTGCGGCGAGTGCGAGCCCTGCATGCGCACGGAGGACTGCGCCCAGTGCGACTTCTGCAAGGACATGAAGAAGTTCGGCGGGCCCAACAAGATCAGGCAGAAGTGTCGACTCAGGCAGTGTGAAGTGCGGGCCCGGGTGAGTGCGCTTCTTAGACGTATCCGATTACCCAGCTGTGTCTCCTCCACTGCCCGCTTTGGTTCACCATGTATGTTCGTACGGAGATTTGTCACACATTGATCTTCATTATTCGTCACCGACCAGCCAATAGAGGGCGCAGTTGCAGCAGCATTGACGAATCTCTTCAGAGGCATTCGAGTCCTTAAGTTCGAATCTCAGCTGTGCTATCAGTCGGCCGGGTCATCTACACAGACACACTAGTAATCAGGGTGCCGGTTCAATCCCCACCACTGCCAGGTTGCCACTGTTGAGCTCTTAAACAAGCCCCTGATTGTATACTGTCACAACTGTAAGTCGCTTTAGATAAAAGCGTCCACTTAATGCTGAAAATGTAAGCAGTACTGTGTCGTATGTTGATTAAAATGTATTATTTAATACTTTGTGTCTGCTCCTGATGTTGGTTGTGCTGCAGAAAATGCTGCGTGTGAAGGAGGAGGAGCTGGCCATGTCTAAAGGATGCGATCGATACCAGTCGGATTATCCGTTATCCGACGAGTTCAGCGAGAACGAGCTGGAGCTCTACCAGCAGTACTGCGCCGGCAGATACGGTGAACAGGTAGGTTTCTTATTTAACAACACCGTACTCTTTCTAAATAAACAGCATACCATATATTTATGATCCCCATGTACACAGCATTAAAAACAAGAATCTGTGATTTGTTTATTCGCTACACCTTTATTTAACCTTCATTTCCAAAGTTTTTACTTACCAGCTTCATCGTATTTTGTAAAAAAAAATTTTGTGACAACTGGCAAAATAAGAGTAAAAAGTTAATTCGATGTTCGAGTTACAATGTTTTGAAACGTTCCACAGCAAAGAGGTAAATTGGTAACTTGAAGCATTTCTAAATTCACTGTTGCAAATAATCGAGTTATTCACCATCTACTGTACATACTATTGTTAAAAGATAAAGGAAATACAGACAAACCGCAGTTAAATGTGCAGCGCCGTCGATCAGCCAGCAGAGGTCGTTATTGCAGCAGTGATGAGGAATCCCTACGGTCCTCCCACCCTCGGACCAGCCTTTAGTGTCCGTACAGGTGCCTGGCTGACTGTTAGCAGAGCTGAGATTCAAACTGTCAGCACTGGTGGGCTAGTGTGTTAGACCGCTGTGCCACCAAAATGCCTTTGAATAGATTTTTTAAAGGTTAAATTAAATTAAACACATAGATTATTACAGTGAAGGAAAAGAAATGCATATTAATACAATACAATGCACATAAGCAACTCTTGAGGGGTCTCTATTACTATCTTTAACAACTTTTTTTTTTTATATATATGTAGTATTATGTTGTATATGGCATTCAGGATGTATTTTTAGGGTTTTAGTATATAAAGGACCTGTTCAGAGATGGGTGTATGTTTTGGATCAGGGCTGGAACAGCGATGAGGACGACGGACAGTACCTCGATCCTGCCGTGCGGAAGAAAGCTGTGAAGGTCAAACACGTGAAGAGGAGAGAGAAACGATCCGAGAAAAAGGTGAATCACCTCCTACACAGATGTAAACACCATAAAAAACCGACATATAATGTACATGATAACATGAAATGGACTTTAGCATTAAAGTACATACTGTGACACCTACTACAGGAGATTTAGAACGCCTTAACGTAAAGAGCAGACGCTAGCACTGGGTGATGGGGCAAAAGGAAATCAGATCGCACCGTATTTATTTCCATATCATTTAATATTGATATATTATGTCATGTCACCACGTCCCCAGTGCATTAATGGTTGGCTAAGATGGTTGGCACAGATCCTAAAACATGCAGTCAGGCCAACTAGAGCTGATATAAATTGGTGTGTGTGAGTTTGTGTGTGTGTGTGTGTGTGTGTGTGAGTAAATGTGTGTGAGTGAGTGTGTGCATAAGTGTTAGTGAATGAATGTGGGTGAATGTGTGTGCGTGTAGCCTAGAGGTTAAAGGTACTGGACTAGTAATCATAAGGTTGCTGGTTCAAGTTCCACCACTGACAGGTTGCCACTGTTGGGCCCTTGAGCAAGGCCCTTAACCCTCAATTACTTAGATAATATACTGTAAGTTGCTGTAGATAAAAGCGTCTGCTAAATGCCGAAAACGTAAGTGTGTGTGTGTGTGATGGACTGGACTTGGCATTATTGGTTGACCGGTGGCGTCTCTCCGCCCCCCTCCCCTCCCCTCCCAACTGACTTGAATGTTCCTTCCATCAGAAGGAGGAGAATAAACCCCGTAAGCACAAGCCGAAGCAGAAACACAAGGACAAGGTGAAGCACAGCGAGAGGACCGAAGCCCGAGACGGCGGCGAGGCCAGACAGTGTCTCGGACCCGGCTGTGTAGAAACGGCGCGTCCCGGCTCCAAGTACTGCTCCGACAACTGCGGCATGAAGCTCGCTGCCAAGTACGTACCGAGCGGCCGACACCATCTCATCCAAACTGTTATCAGATTATTACAGAGCTCGTTTAAACCGGTGGGGGCCTCGGTAAAAGCGTTCCGATTTTTAAAGAAAATAAATAAATAATATAATATAGAAAAAAAATTAATAATAAAATATATTAAATAAATAAATAATACAGAAGTAAAATAAATAATATATATATATAAATAAATAATAGAAATAAATAATAAAAATAAATATCTTTTGTACTGAATGCTTTACTGTCCTTTTGCTGCTGCAACAATTTGAATTTCTCCACTGTGGGACTAATAAAGGATTATCTTATCTTAAAATAAATAAAATATAGAAATAAAATAAATAAATAAAAATAAATAAATAATATAGAAATAAATGAATAATAATATACACTACCGCTCAAAAGTTTGGGATCACTGTGAAATTTTCTTGTTTTCAATGAAAACACACATGAGATTAGGAAATATAGCTAATAAACAGGACATGCAGACATTGTCTGAGTAAAAAAAAATTATTTTGATGGAAATGATGACTGTGTACTTCAAATTTAGCCTTTATCAACAAAAGCCACCTTTTGCAGCAATTACAGCCTGGCAGACCTTAGGCATTCTAGCTGTCAATTTTCGAGGTAATCTGATGTGATTTCACCCCATACTTCCTGGTGCATCTCCCATGACATGGATTGGCTTGATGCACTCGTCCTCCGTACCATACGGTCCAGCTGCTCCCACAACAGCTCAATAGGGTTCAGATCCGGAGACTGTGCTGGTCACTCCATTACAGTCAAAATTCTGGCTGACTTCTTATTTCTTAAATATTGCTGACACATTTTGGAGGTGTGTTTGGGGTAATTATTCTGTTGTAGGATGAAATTGGCCCCAATCAAGTGCTGTCCACAGGGTATGGCATGGCGTTGCAATGTCTTGTGGTAGCCTTCCTTCTTCAAAATCCCATTCACTCTATATAAATCTCCTATTTTACCACCTTCAAAGCATCCCCAGACCATCAAGCTGCCTCCACCATGCTTGACAGCTGGCATTAAGCATTGGTCTTGCATCTTTTCATTGTTCCTGTGCCTCACAAATGTTATTCTGTTTGATCCAAAGACCTCAAACTTGGACTCATCTGTCCACAACACCTTCTTCCAATCTTCCAGTGTCCAATGTCTTTTCTCTTTGGCCCATCGCAGTCTTTTCTTTTTATTGGCCAGTGTAAGGTATGGCTTTTTCTTGCCAATTCTGCCATGAAGTCCAGCATCCTGAAGTCACCTCTTCACCGTTGATGCTGACACTGGTGTTTGACGGGCTCCATTTAGTGCAGCTGTCAGTTGACAACCTGTGAGGCGTCTTTGTCTCAAACTGCACAGTCTAAGACGTTTATTTTCTTGTACAGTTGTGCATCGGGGCCTCCCACTCTTTTTTCTGTCCTTATTAGAGCCAGTTTGTGCTACTCTCTGAAGGGAGTAGTTAACAGCATGGTAAGATATTTTAAGTTTCTTTGCAATAACTCACATTGAGTAGCCTTCCATTCTTAACACAACAATAGACTGACGAGTCTCTAAAGAAAATTGTTTCTTTCTGGCCATTTTGAGCCAGTAAGCAAGCCAACAACTGCTGATGCTTCAGATACTAAACTAACCTAGAATGTTGTGCTCCCTTTTATGCTCCCTTATTAGTATAACGTTTTTCAGCTGTGCAACAAAATTAAAAAAGGGTTTCCTAACAATCAATTAGCCTAATAACATTCTTAACTTGGATTGGCAGCCAAACCAAGAGATTGAGGCAGAGGACTAAGAATGGCTGATAATAGGACTATATGCAAAATAGGCCTCTATACAAAAATAGGCTTTAATGCAAACATTTTCATTCTTCAAAAATCATCTGATACATTTAAAATAATTGTGTAATGGACTAAATTGTTTGTGAATTGCATGAAAATGTGTTTTTCTTTGGAAAAGAGGGAAATTTGCAAGTGATCCCAAACTTTTGAGCGGTAGTGTATATTAAATAAATAAATAAACAATATAGAAATTAAATAAATAATAAAATGAATAAATAATATAGAAATAAATAAATAATATAGACATTAAATAAATAAATAATATAGACATTAAATACATAAATAATATAGAAATTAAATGAAAAAATATTATAGAAATAAACAAATGAATAATATAGAAATAAAATAAATAATAAAATATATATAAAAAATATAGAAAATAAATAATTAATATAGAAATTAAATAAATAATATACACATTAAATAAATAAATTAATATAGACATTAAATACATAAATAATATAGAAATTAAATGTAAAGATATAGAAATAAACAAATGAATAATATAGAAATAAAAAAAAAAAATTAATACTACAGAAATAAAATAAATAAATAAAAAGTGGGGCTAAGAAGGAACATGGGAAATTAGTTAAGGGGAGGGACTATCTAGGTCTTCTACTTCTAATAATGAAGTAAGTAATGAAGTCTAATATAATTTCTTTTTATTTTAAACTAAATTACACAGATTCATAATTTATTTAAGTGCTCGTCTCAGAAAACAAGCCGCCGGAGGTCTGAAGCCGTTTACTTTCCTGTTTTTCCCCTCAGCCGTATCTACGAGATCCTCCCTCAGCGCATCCAGCAGTGGCAGCAGAGCCCGTGTATCGCGGAGGAGCAGGGAAAGAAACTCCTGGAGCGCATCCGGCGGGAGCAGCAGCTAGCTCGGACACGCCTGACCGACATGGAGAAACGGTTCCACGAGCTGGAGAACATCATCGCCAAGGCAAAGCAGCAGGTCGTGCAGCAGCATGAGGAGGTCAGAGAGCGTCGTTAATGTCACTGCTAGTGCTCTGTTATACGGAACCTTAACTAGGAAAAGCATTTTTACAGTATATTATAGTGGTACCTTAAACCTCATCAAGCGTCTTAATTGGGACAATTCTGAGAAATAAAACTGAGCAAAACGGACGTCTATCTAATTGTCCTGAGTTCTGATTACCGCCCCCTGCAGGTGAACGAGGGAGACGACGACACGGACCTTCAGATTTTCTGCGTCTCCTGCAGTCACCCGGTCAACCCCAAGGTGGCGTTGCGGCACATGGAGAGGTGCTACGCCAAGGTGAGCTGTCCCGTCGTCTGTATCCTACTGGAAACAGTAAAACAGTAGTGACGAACTGAAATGGAAAAAATGTGAAATGCAACACTCACAGACTCACAGACGTCGGTAATTTTCCATAAAGCATGCAGTAAACGTGCCAAAATGAAACACAAAACCTCTGTTTGCATTGATTTAACGTCACTCGACCTCTTACCAGTAAAAGCAATACCTGTGGGTTTGAATTTAAAAGAACAAGATGATGAATTCGTGCCAGAATGGAACACAAATCGGCTTGAAATGCGTCAGCTCGCAGCTGTAGTGCATTTCACTGTGTGCTGCATCGATTTCGACAACACAGTACCCCTAATAGTACTGCTACAGAACCCTGTTAGGATTAAACGATCAGAAACACGATCAACATATACACCGATCAGCCATAACATTAAAACCACCTCCTTGTTTCTACACTCACTGTCCATTTTATCAGCTCCACTTACCATATAGAAGCACTTTGTAGTTCTACAATTACTGACTGTAGTCCATCTGTTTCTCTGCATGCTTTGTTAGCCCCTTTCATGCTGTTCTTCAATGGTCAGGACCACCACAGAGCAGGTATTATTTGGGTGGTGGATGATTCTCAGCACTGCAGTGACACTGACATGGTGCTGGTGTGTTAGTGTGTTTTGTGCTGGTATGAGTGGAGTTTTTAAACACCTCACTGTCACTGCTGGACTGATAATCGTCCACCAACCAAAAATATCCAGCCGACAGCGTCCTGTGACCACTGATGAAGGTCTAGAAGATGAGCGACTCAAACAGCAGCAATAGATGAGCGATCGTCTCTGACTTTACATCTACAAGGTGGACCGACTAGGTAGGAGTGTCTAATAGAGTGGACAGTGAGTGGACACGGTGTTTAAAAACTCCAGCAGCGCTGCTGTGTCTGATCCACTCATACCAGCACCATGTCAGTGTCACTGCAGTGCTGAGAATCATCCACCACCTAAATAATACCTGCTCTGTGGTGGTCCTGACCAATTAAAGAACAGCATGAAAGGGGGCATGCAGAGAAACAGATGGACTACAGTCAGTAATTGTAGAACTATAATTTGTAGAACTACAAACTACAACTGGTCATTAACCTTGTTGTCTTGTTACAGTACGAGAGTCAGACGTCGTTCGGCTCCATGTATCCCACACGTATAGAGGGGTAAGTGAACCGTATACAGATCTATAAGTACCGATACAGATATTCCATATCAGTCCGTCTAACTATCTGTTTTTATTATTTTCAGAGCAACGAGGCTGTTCTGTGACGTTTACAATCCCCAAAGCAAAACCTACTGTAAGAGGCTGCAGGTTCTCTGTCCGGAACACTCCAGAGATCCAAAGGTGCGTTTTTTTATCTTTGTTCAACATTGAATCTAGTGACACACACACACTTAACTACTCAGAATGTGTTTGGGTCGAATCTCAGGCACCTTTGTTTCACTTCTACAAGGTTTCAAAGTGGAAGATGAGTACATACAGTGTATCACAAAAGTGAGTACACCCCTCACATTTCTGCAGATATTTAAGTATATCTTTTCATGGGACAACACTGACAAAATGACACTTTGACACAATGAAAAGTAGTCTGTGTGCAGCTTATATAACAGTGTAAATTTATTCTTCCCTCAAAATAACTCAATATACAGCCATTAATGTCTAAACCACCAGCAACAAAAGTGAGTACACCCCTTAGTGAAAGTTCCTGAAGTGTCAATATTTTGTGTGGCCACCATTATTTCCCAGAACTGCCTTAACTCTCCTGTGCATGGAGTTTACCAGAGCTTCACAGGTTGCCACTGGAATGCTTTTCCACTCCTCCATGACGACATCACGGAGCTGGCGGATATTCGAGACTTTGCGCTCCTCCACCTTCCGCTTGAGGATGCCCCAAAGATGTTCTATTGGGTTTAGGTCTGGAGACATGCTTGGCCAGTCCATCACCTTTACCTTCAGCCTCTTCAATAAAGCAGTGGTCGTCTTAGAGGTGTGTTTGGGGTCATTATCATGCTGGAACACTGCCCTGTGACCCAGTTTCCGGAGGCAGGGGATCATGCTCTGCTTCAGTATTTCACAGTACATATTGGAGTTCATGTGTCCCTCAATGAAATGTAACTCCCCAACACCTGCTGCACTCATGCAGCCCCAGACCATGGCATTCCCACCACCATGCTTGACTGTAGGCATGACACACTTATCTTTGTACTCCTCACCTGATTGCCGCCACACATGCTTGAGACCGTCTGAACCAAACAAATTAATCTTGGTCTCATTAGACCATAGGACATGGTTCCAGTAATCCATGTCCTTTGTTGACATGTCTTCAGCAAACTGTTTGCGGGCTTTCTTGTGTAGAGACTTCGGAAAAGGCTTCCTTCTGGGGTGACAGCCATGCAGACCAATTTGATGTAGTGTGTGGCGTATGGTCTGAGCACTGACAGGCTGACCCCCCACCTTTTCAATCTCTGCAGCAATGCTGACAGCACTCCTGCGCCTATCTTTCAAAGACAGCAGTTGGATGTGACGCTGAGCACGTGCACTCAGCTTCTTTGGACGACCAACACGAGGTCTGTTCTGAGTGGACCCTGCTCTTTTAAAACGCTGGATGATCTTGGCCACTGTGCTGCAGCTCAGTTTCAGGGTGTTGGCAATCTTCTTGTAGCCTTGGCCATCGTCATGTAGCGCAACAATTCGTCTTTTAAGATCCTCAGAGAGTTCTTTGCCATGAGGTGCCATGTTGGAACTTTCAGTGACCAGTATGAGAGAGTGTGAGAGCTGTACTACTAAATTGAACACACCTGCTCCCTATGCACACCTGAGACCTAGTAACACTAACAAATCACATGACATTTTGGAGGGAAAATGACAAGCAGTGCTCAATTTGGACATTTAGGGGTGTAGTCTCTTAGGGGTGTACTCACTTTTGTTGCCGGTGGTTTAGACATTAATGGCTGTATATTGAGTTATTTTGAGGGAAGAATAAATTTACACTGTTATATAAGCTGCACACAGACTACTTTTCATTGTGTCAAAGTGTCATTTTGTCAGTGTTGTCCCATGAAAAGATATACTTAAATATCTGCAGAAATGTGAGGGGTGTACTCACTTTTGTGATACACTGTACATGAAATATAGCAGTGTGGAGAACATGTTAAAAGAACGACAACACCGGGCACAGTCTACTGATTTGTTATATTTAAAATAAACACATTAAAACAACTAAGAAAAAATGTAGGTAACAGGAATGCATGTTGTGATTAAGTGTCTCAGTTACAATATTATCAAACACCGGGGGAAAAAGGGAGAACCTACTAATGCTCTTCCCGTGAGCTTCAGTAGATACATATAATGTACATTTTTTGTTCAAAATGTGACGATGTGAATATTTCCACATTTTTATTATTAGAAGGATGAATATGTGAGTGAGGGTAACAGGACTGAGTGGATGGATTTTAACCACATTATGGAAAATAATGATTAAAATCATAGAGGGGATCTGGAGTCACTAAACAATGCAGATTTTACTTGTTATATTTCGTTAGAGAGTGGTGACGTAAAAAAATACTAAACGTTTTAAGTTATATATCCAAAATGTGCAATTAGATCAATGTGCGGGACACTTTGTGGAATAAAAAATGCATTTTCTTATACATTTATACACAGAGTGTCCTGTGGACGTCCTGTATTAATCCTATATTAACTCTTCTCCAAATAAACTCTCTTCCCTCTTCTGCACATGCTCAAACCGTGTCAATCTGGCCTCCCTAAAGCATCCTAGTAATAAACACGGTCCTAATCTATATAAAACAAGTACTGTCATCCACATGAATTAAAAAAAACAAATCGATCTGCTGTTTTTAAGGTGCCGGCGGACGAGGTGTGCGGATGCCCCCTGGTGCGGGACGTCTTCGAGCCCACCGGCGAGTACTGCCGAGTGTCGAAGCGCAAGTGCAACAAGCACTACTGCTGGGAGAAGCTTCGGCGGGCCGAGGTGGACCTGGAGAGAGTCCGAGTGGTCAGTCCTTTTTTTTAATTTCAGTTATTTACCGAGTCACTGCTGGGAAACCTGTTGTTTTAGCGACTGTAGACAATAGTATTCCCGTTCCAGTCGGGATATTAATCCCCGAATAAAAAGTAACAATGACAGACCCATAAATCACTCGAACCCTTTTCCTGTTACTTAGTACGAGTAACATGAGCCGATCTCAGAACACGGTGTCAGTCTGAATACCTGCTGATCTCTGTAAATAGCTGTGTTTTATATCATCCTTCACTCCTGAGAAGAGGGCGTGTCTAAATTCTTAGATTCCTTAAAATGGTCCTACTGAGGCGCCTTAATTCTGAGTGAATAACGAGGGAGAGAATAACGGGCAATCCCAGCATTCAGTGCGGCACGACTTTTCTCACAAAAAACGACAAACGTGGCGGACAAATCAGTGCGGAGCAACCAACGGAGTTCTTCTTACATGTGAATAAACTTTCATTGATGTTTAATCTGTATAAAGGTGCACGAGTGTCGTTCATTTGTAAATTCGAGCTTGTCAGGGTCAGTTGAACCATTTTCGGTACACGGAGTCGGTTTGAACGGCCTGATGCTAACTGTATTAGCTTAGTAGGTACGTAGTCAGTATAGTGACATAGTCAGCTATTATTCGTATTAGTATTAATTTTGATTTTAAATGTTATTCCATGTGCTCTGTGTCTCCCAGTGGTACAAGCTGGACGAGCTGTTCGAACAGGAGCGCAACGTCCGAATGGCCATGACGAACCGCGCCGGTCTCCTGGCTCTCATGCTGCACCAGACCATCCAGCACGACCCGCGTTCTACAGACCTGCGCTCCGGCAGGGACAGATAACCCATCGGCTCCTCATTTATACGCATTTGTACGTTTCGTCTTTTTAAGTGTAAATATCGTGTTAATACTGTTGATTATATTTTAACGATGTTTTTGGAGTGCGACTTAATCCCAGGCATTGCTGTCGACCCAGCCGGGCAGCCGTACAGACATGAGGGAGCGAGGGGATAGGTCGATATCATTGCTGGTGTACGTTTGCTCCCTCTGCTGACCAGCGGTCGTGTGTCTCTCTGGATCGGTCTGGTCTAGTTTCCACTCGTCGTATGGGGCGCGTCGTATAGCCTCAGCCCTCCTAGTAGCAAGATTCTAATAGAGGGAATTGGAGATGACTAAAGGGAGGAAAAATTTTGTCAAAGATTACTAGTGTAGCCTGCTTTATAGGGTCACTTTGTGTGTGTGTGTTTATTAATAAATCAATTATTTTATGATGTTACTGTTTTAACAAGCTAAAAATGTGTATGTGTGCTCATTGTGTTAGAACAGACCATCTATTAATATCAATAAAGACATGTATGTTTTATTTGTTAAATAATGAATAAAGCGTAACTGTATTCTGTCTGATTTTTCATTTCATTCACTTCATTTCAGTAGCGTTTAGTTTGTTGGATAGATTAACTGTACTGTATGTATACAAGAATACATGATGAATAAAGACTTTCTAGTTCTAGCTGAGTAAAAAGCACTATATAAATACATCTGACTTGACAGTTTCCGAAGGAGTGTCTCTTAATACGTTTTGGCCAGCATTAGTGGAGTGTATGCACTTGTTATGAGAACACAGGAAACATGAAGTCATCATCTCAGGAAATCAGCTTCTATCTTGAGGTCACGATATAACAAACTTAACACGTGGTCTCTCTGGACTTCTGTTGTGGTCTTATTTATGCTGCTACTACTCCTCTCGGTCACTGGTGCATTTATTAAATCATCATGAAAGGGTAAGTGCACGTCTCGAAACAATTAGCACCACACAATGGATTACTGAGTTGTCTAAAATCCTGAATTCATGTCCCAAGATTAAGTATTTACACTGATCAGCCATAACATTAAAATCACCTTGTTTCTACACCCACTCTCCATTTTATCAGCTCCACTGTAGTCCATCTGTTTCTCTACATGATCTGTTAGCCCCCTTTCATGCTGTTCTTCACTGGTCAGGACCCCCACAGAGCAGGTATTATTTAGGTGGTGGATCATTCTCAGCACTGCAGTGACACTGACATGGTGGTGGTGTGTTAGTGTGTGTTGTGCTGGTATGAGTGGATCAGACACAGCAGCGCTGCTGGAGTTTTTAAATACCGTGTCCACTCACTGTCCACTCTATTAGACACTCCTACCTAGTCGGTCCACCTTGTAGATGTAAAGTCGGAGACGATCGCTCATCTATTGCTGCTGTTTGAGTCGCTCATCTTCTAGACCTTCATGTTTTTAGTTGGTGGATGATTTTCAGTCCAGCAGTGACATGTAGGTGTCTGATCCACTCATACAAGCACCATGTCAGTGTCACTGCAGTGCTGAGAATGACCCACCACCTAAATAATACCTGCTCTGTGGTGGTCCTGTGGTGGTCCTGACAATTGAAGAACAGTGTGAAAGGGGGCTAACAAGGTTGGCAGAGAAACTGGACTGCAGTGGTTTAAATGTTATGGCTGATCAGTGTATATTTTAATATTCTGAACCAAATATACTGTACACTGATATTTCATCTTTATTTTGTGCACAATTGAGTATTTGATGTTGTTTGGAGAAATGCACCCTCCTCATGTCTGTAATATTAACTCCACTCACTGTTTATGATACATGGGTGGGTGGAGGATCTGCTTATCTTCCTGTCTTCAACCAGACCAAAGTTTCGGTGTGAACCTTCTGGAGAACATTCACCAGCTCATCCGTGACTTTCCGCTACATGTGAGAAGAACCTCGTTTTCATTTTGATGGTGGATGGATTAAATGTTTTGGTCTTTTTCTAACAAGTGGAACGATAAAACGCTGAACTTCCTTGAGGAGATGAAGGATTAAAGTTCCTCAGACGTCTGTGTAGACATTTTGAGGTGCTGGACGAGTCCATGATTCGGTTTTGGTAAGTCGGATAGTATAAAATAAACCCGCATGTTTAAGTTGTTTACGTCGTTTAGAGATAATGTCTCTCTATCTTTATCTCTCTCTCTGTTGTTGTTGTTTGATATTCGCAGTGCATTAAAACTGTTTTTAACCTGTTATAAATTATATTCTTGTGTTGATTTCACCATATTGTGCTGCATATCAAGATTTATTTACTTCTACTTTAGTTCCCGTTAACCCTCTACAGCACAGAAAGTTCTGAAGCTCCATGTCCAGTGCATGTATTTTTTTTAAAAACAATCTAATAAACTTTGTGATTTACCATCAAGCATCATTGTAAGGTGGGACTGCCTTTTCTGACACATGGTCACAGGAGCACATGGTATAATATGCTTTATTAATCTTATTTGGAATAACTTGGACTGTAAATAAAAAAATATGTGCACATGTATGAAGGTGTAGAGAAGTCTTTTGTCAGGTTTTACATTTACATTTAGCAGACGCTTTTATCCAAAGCGATTTACAGCACTGTGACAGCATATAATCTAAGCAATTGAGGGTGAAGGGCCTTGCTCAAGGGCCCAACAGTGGCAACCTGGCAGTGGTGAGACTTGAACCGGCAACCTTCTGATTACTGGACCAGTACCTTAACCACTAGGCTACAACTGCGCTACAACTTTATATTCTTTTTTTTCTTTTCAGTTTTTGCTGACTGTGTTTTAGGATGTTATCATGTATTCTCACATGTATTTGTGTACAGTATAAGCTCCGAATTTAAATGTGTTTTCTTCTCCTTTAAATTAATGTTTTTTATAGTTTTTGCAAAGAAATGGACATGAGGGTTTTATGGAAGACAGGAACAGGATCGCCATGTTAGGCCAATACCATCTGAAAGTGAAGACAGTGAGATAGACAGCACTGACAGTGAGCAGGAGTGTAGTGTAGAAAAAAGGTTTGAGCAAAAATTAAAAGATAAGGTTTTAATTTCATACAGCAGACAACATACAAAAAAGTAGTTGAGGAATATTGGAGCAATATCAAGCTGTGAGAACAATTGTTTTATTATTGTGTTTTTGTTGGCATTGGAAATATACTCAAGACACCAGTGAGGAAGAAGATGAAGATGACAATTTGTCAGATGATGACAGTAGTTCTCCCCAAATCCCTTAATGGAAAACACACCTTTGCCCTGAATGGTTACACATTTCTACATCAGCCAGTGAAATGTTGGCATGTATACAGATAGAATTGTGCTAAAGATGGCATAATAAGAAGTGACCACATGCATCTTTATGCCTTTAAGTCCCAGTTTGCACATAGTTTGTGCAATTACAAATAAGATGTCAGGAAGAGAGAGCGACCCAGTGGTGGGAATTCCCAACAGTATTAGGAGAAGAGGGAGAAGCAGAGCCTGACAGCACCTATCCCTAACCAACATATCAGACTGGACAATATCTCACACCGGCCAATAATGTGTGACAAGAAGGGAAGATGCAGGGTTCCTGGGTTCACAAGAATGCCCAAAGTTATGTGCAAAAAGTGTAACGTACCACATCACAGCAGAGAAGAACTACACACTACATAATACAAACCTATACCCATGTCCACGTTTCTAGTGCTTTTTTTTTCTTTCCTTTTTAACTGTTTGTTGACATTTTTTAAAAGATTTCTGATTTTGTACTGCTCTCTGAGTAGTTAATTATGATCTGTTGATTCATCATTTTCTCTGCGAATCTGTACCATTGTTGCACAAAAGCTGGGACAGGCTCCAGCACCCCGCACGGCCCTAATTGGATAAACGGTTAAGAAAGTGAGTGAGTGAGTGAACATAGTACTAAATAGAAACATTCCTTTAGGTGTATCTTGAACAGGCACAATGATTTATTGAAGTATTTCAATTATTTGACGTGAATTTGAAGAACATTTGTCGTTTCTTTTGCAGTACAGATTCTTTTCCACATACAAGCAAATCGTGGTTTATTTCAAAATAAAATTAAAATGCATAAAATTATGAACTTCTATTAATGCATTTTGTTTTTGTTTTTGTTTTTTTTAGGTGAAAAATTGGATGGTGCGTTACGATGGAAGGAATAAGAGTGAAATGTTTTATCTTTATTTTATCGTTAGTGGTTTTCATCCTCATTTGGGAATATATACATGAAATCAGAAGATTTGTCTTCATTTTGCCAACTATTAAGAGTAAATATAAACCAACTAGTATGCTGGTATCTCTGAATTCCATCACCAGGATTAAAAACTCGGAACACTTCGCCGTATCTGCGTTCATCGATCACAGGATTGGTGAAGCCATCCGAGTGATCAGCATCATCAAAAGAGACAGTAAACAGTCGCTTTATTGCGTCTACGGCAACAGCAGCCATCACTGGCGCTTCTCTAAGGCCGAGGTGGAAATACACACCGATCATTTCGGCTTCCCGTTTGCAGCCACGGATCTTCTGTGTCATGGCTGGCGCACCCAAGACGCCACACACGTGGCTGTTACGACAAACGCTGAGGTCTCGAACGTTCCCAACGCAACCTTCCTTCCTATAAAGAACAGAGTGCACGGCGAGTCGTTTAAATTCAACTTCACCGTCTGCGTCTCCAACCTGTTCGGGAGCTACAATAACGTCCTGCAGTTTGCTCAGACCATGGAGATGTACAAGCTCCTCGGCGTGCAGCGTGTCGTGATCTACAACACGAGCTGTGGCCCGGACCTGGAGAAGCTCCTACAGTACTATAAGAAGGAAGGAATACTGGAGATCGTCCCGTGGCCCATCGACCAGTTCCTGACCCCGTCTTCAGGGTGGAACTTCCAAATGCACGGAGGGGATCTGCACTATTACGGTCAGCTGGTGACACTCAACGAGTGCATTTACAGGAACATGTACCGGTCGAAATATGTTCTCCTGAACGACATGGACGAGATCATCATGCCTTATAAGCACAAGAACCTCGAATCGCTGATGGACGCTCTGCAGCAGGAACACAAGAACGTTGGTGTGTTTTACATCGAGAACCACATTTTCCCCAAGACGCTGTTCGACCAGAGTGGGAAGTTTCACCGACCAGAATGGGTAAATATTTCTGGAATTAATATCATGGAGCACATTTACAGAGAGCCAGACAGAAAGAATGTCTACAACCCCAAAAAGATGATCGTCAACCCCAGGAACATGTTCCAAACCTCGGTGCATTCCAGCCTGAACCATATCGGAGGCGAGTGTTCCGTTCCGAACGACGTGTGTCGGATCGTCCACGTCAGAACGCCCCTTCAGGCGAGTCTCCCCAAAGAAAAGCTCTTCGTTGACACGAGAGTGTGGGACTTTGAGAAAGATCTGGTACCGAATGTGACTTTCGCTTTGAAGTCATCAGGTTTGTTGTAAAGATTAAATTTTTTTTCTGTGGTTCTCTGAAAATAAATCAAACAAATCTTATGCAAATCGAATGTATTTATAGTTACATGTATTCATTCATATTTATTTGTTTATCTGGAGATCTATGCAAGGGAATTTGGCTCTAAATATACATGAAACACTTTGATTCTGACGGCTTTTGTACAGAACTAAGTGTGTTTGAATTTATTTCGGGAGAAATGGTGTGAAATGTTGCACTAAAATGCTGACTTGCTTGGGGATCTTTCTTGCATAACCCTGGCCGGCGCTTATCAGATGCTCTGCTGTGATAGGGACGTCTTGGAAGTCTCCATGCTCTTCCTACCTACCTGAAGTCTGTGCAGAGATCTTCCAACAGTGGGTTTTGTAACTTTTTAGCATGTCATGTATGCAGCGGGGTGTAGAGGTTGGACGGACTTGCTTTTTACAATGCTGCCAAACCTGTTGAATCTAAACATCACTTGAATATAACCTGTTTTGGGGATGTGAAACAGGCTAGAAGGTCTCAAACTGCTGCAGATGACGCAACGTGTTAAAGATATTTTGTACGAGCTGTGGTTTCTACATGCTGCTTTACACACACACACACACACACACACACACACGGTAGATTAGAAAAGAACCTTAGTTGCATCATTTTCAAATGCACACACACAAATCACTTCGTTTATACACAGACCAGGCATAACATTATGAGCAATAATGTAATATTAAGCAGCAAGTGAACATTTTATCCTCAAAGTTGATGTTAGAAGCAGGAAAAATGATCAAGCGTGAGGATCTGAGGGCCAAACTGTGACGGCTAGACGACTGGGTCGGAGCATCTCCATAACTGCAGCTCTTGTGGGGTGTGTCCCAGTCTGCAGTGGTCCAAGGAAGAAACAGTGGTAAACCGGCGACGGGGTCATGGGCGGCCAAGGCTCATCGATGCAAGTGGGTCAGTCCTCACGTGGCTATCTGTTTATATTTAAGTTGGATCTCTGTTGCAGGAAAGGAATGTTCTGTTATTCTGGGTGGGGAAGTCCCACAGTGGTTGTTTGGCCGGTGGTGCATTACTAGCTCATTTTCTTTGCATGTGTTAGTATCAGGAATATAAGAGATACAAGATTAGATTAGAGATACAAAAGTCTAGAAGCTCAACTAGAAACTAACCTTCTGGTTACTAACTTTAGTTGGAAATGGGTTTCAGTTCAAGTAAAACTTAATCTGACCCCTGAACTAAATGAAACTCCTAAAAACCTGGATCTATAGGTCTGGATTTGGAAGTAGATCCATGGTACAATATGATAATTAAGCAGGTTGGACTGAAGCTATAGGCTTAAGACTTATCCTAGAAATGTATACTTACAGAATAATCATTTGAAAACTGCTAGCTTGTGCATGTCAGACAGATAGCGAGCTCCAGACTGGGATTTAGTTTATATAAATCGGCTTCATGAGCTGGCAGCTAACAAGGCTGAGAAATCCAAACCACGCCAGCGGCCCCGAACGATTCCACCCTTGATGCATGCCAAAAGATTCTTGTAGCCTCATTGTAGCAGTTGTAGCCTAGTGATTAAGGTACTTGACTAGTAATCAGAGGGTCACGAGTTCAAGCCCCACCACTGCCAGGCTGTTACTGTTAAGGCCCTTAACCCTCGATTGCTTCGACTGTATACTGACACAGTACTGTAGGTCGCTTTCTGCTATCTGCCAAAAATGTAAATGTATTGTAAATGGATCTGTCCTAAGGCAGGGACAAAGACATTTGTTAGACGAACTCCGTGCTGTAATCTAGGTTATAGCCCGAAGAAAAAATGCAAAAGCTTTGCTTAAAATTCTTGGACTGCGGAATTAATGCGGGATAAAGATGCTGTGACAGAACACATAAGCCCATCATATGGAATAAAGAAAAGCGACTGGCTTCCCAGCTGCTTAAAACTACTTAATTGAGAAATTTGTACCCTTAAACTCAACGTTTCCCTTGAGTGGTGCGGTAAAATGTCCTCAAAATGCGAATGTGAGCTGAATCTGTATTAGTGTGGAATAAGAGTCAGATCCAGGGTTACAGCTCCACATGTATCTGTGTTTATCTGGATTCTCCTCCCTGTTTCACTTTTAAACTTGTGTTACAGTTCCAGCTTCTGAGAAATGGTGAGAATCAGAATCAGCTTCTCCCAGAGTCTAAACAAAGCTTAACGTGGTTTAATGTAGTAAAAGAAGGAGACAGGAGCACTAAACTTCTCTTCATTATTACTGCTCATAAGTTCCTCCACTAATCACATTCCTCACTCGCTGTTTTAATACAATAAGTCACGTTAAGCTTTGTTTGTACGTCCTGAGTCGCTTTTACCACCTCATATCAAACAGTTCATCTCATTAGAGGAGCTTTGGAAAGGTCAGCGAACAGCAAACTGAGTCAGGCAAAAATTGCACGTCCAGGGAAGCGACACTCCATAAGAAACAGCAGCACAGCCGACTCAAAAGCGTTGTTGCAACTTCTCATGTGATTGTGCTCTTTGACTGTTACGCCAATAACTTCTGCAAACTCACTTGCTCACCGTATTATTGCACACTTTACTTCTACTTCTACCTACAACAACCAGCAGAACAAAACTGCTTAGCCACAATGCACAAGTCTTCTAACCCTGGGTGTGATATCTCGCCAAAGCTGCATAAAAACGACGTCAGTATTCTTGTTAACGGTTCATACTGAGAACTTATTTTCGTACATGAGAAACACCCATTTCCTTCATCGCAAGCTGCATCCTGTTTAAAGATCGGTGTGTTACTACCCTTTTTTACAGACTCTGAACGTGCTTTTTAATCAAATTTGGCTAAGCAAACTTCTAATTCTCATCTGGTGTTTAAAATCTGCCTCAACAGTGAGCTGTTATTAAGATCAAGGGTCATGGTGCCTCACGTGGTGCCTCACATGGTGTTTTGGCAGATACGGTGGAAAAAACACATAACAGCAAGAAACAGATGTAAAAGTTTGTACACTGGCACGTTCTTTACTTTTCTTTAAACCAATGTCATGTTTTTTTGCAAACCTTGGCTAGAAAAGCAGATTGGGCATCCAAAAAATGTATTTCACATGTCGTACAAAGGGGAACAAAAGAAAACATTGCAAAACAATGTAGTATAAAAGATTATAACAGTTAAGAAAGGTGTTAAACTTTTTGGTCCTGTTGAACCTGTCCACTGCTACTCATGCACAGAAACTTCTCAAGTTCACAGCCTACAGAAGAAGAGTGGTGGAACAGTGGTGAACCTTTCCAGGAGTGGCTGCTAACTATAATTTTACCAAGAATGCGTCAACGTCCCATCCAGGAAATCACAAGAACATTTGCCAGAACACATCGAGATGCCTCCCAAGACTTTTTAATGGTGTTCTGTGGACTTATGAGTAAAATTAAGCCAATTCTACAAGGATTAGTGGGACAGAATTTCTCCACAGTGATGTAAAGGACTCTGCAGTTATAGCCCTGGGTCAAAGTTAACAGTGGGAATGTTTGGATGGCCGGGTGGATGGGTTGGTGTGTGGATGGATGGGTGGGTGGGTTGGTGGATAGATGGAAGAATGGACGGATGAATTGGTGTTTAAATGGGTGTGTTGCTGGATGGATGGGTGTGTGGGTGGTTAGATGGGTGGGTTGGTGTTTAAATGCGTGGGTTGGTGTTTGGATGAGTGGGTTGGTGGATGGCTGGGTGGGTGGATGGATGAAGAGGTGGGTTGGTGTTTGGATGGCTGGGTTGGTGGATGGCTGGATGAATGAATGGGTGGGTTGGTGTTTGGATGGGTGGGTTGATGGACGGAGGGGTGGATAGATGGATGGAGGGGTGGGTTGGTGTTTGGATGGCTGGGTGGATGGATGGCTGGGTTGGTGGTTGGATGAGTGGGCAAAATAGACACGCTAACACTGGCATTACTAAACAGTAACACGGCACTGTTAATTTTACCATGTACATTCCATTATTGGTAAACATCACACCAGATTGCAGCGGACGGAAGTGTGGAAGCATGTTCACCTCGATTATAAACTAAATGGCTTTTCAAATGATGTTCTGTGGACTTATGAGTATAATTAAGCCAATTTTACAAGGAGCAGTGGGACAGAATTCCACCACAGTGATGTAAACGACTCTGACTGGCGAGGGTTTAGGGTTGGGGGGGGGGGGGGGGATTACTTTTTCACATGAGTGATCTAGTAATAAATTGAATGATGATTCTGTGTTTACTCATGTTGTCTTTATAGAAATTGAGACGGGGGCACATACTTATTCACAGCGCTGTGTTTTCCTGACCGTTTATTGTCGGGCACCGGGGGTGCGTGACCGGATCAGGTATTAAAATAAATTGTTAACTTTGACCGAGTGTTTGCCCAACAGTGGATTATTAACCTGTCCGGGTTGTAAACCTTTGAAACGGGCGGGGTGGGATGTGGTTCAGCTCAGGGTTGCAACAGGAGATAAGCTAAGATAAGATACTGGGGGGTGAATTTAAGGGGTTTCACCCGTGGAGACGCTGTTTGTTGTTTTGTTTTTCCTTTGTAAGCTGTTGAGGATTAAAAAAGCACATCATTTTTGTTTGTGTGGATGTAGAGGATTAAAAAATAATCAAATTTAAAAAGACAGACAGAATGATGAACCCATGTCCTCCTCGCTGGCTGGAATGAACTTTGTGTGCTGAGGTCTGTCGTGTTAGATAACAGGAGATAACAGGGGGTCGTTTTTATGGTGGGTTTGAGGCCCCTTGTGTAAATATCAGTCAGGCTTCATTTTTCTGAACCTGTTGTGCTCACAGATACGAGTTATAAAAGAAGTTAAATATAAACTGTAGTGATGGTGGGAGCAGCAGCAGCCGGGACAGAGGGAGCATGCAGAGCCAACCAACAGCGGAGTGGCTTCAGGGCTTCAGGTCTCTGAATGCTCATGGATGGCCGATGAGCAGATCTGTGGAGAGACCAGATGTTCACAGATGTTTGCTATTCAGTTTGATGTAGCTTGAGAGGATCTGTCATGAACGATGAGATGATCTGCCTAAATCCAAGTAAAATAGATGTTAGTACTTGGGTGGATGGGTGTTTGAATAGGTGGATGGATATGTGGGTTGGTGTTTGGATGGGTGGATGAATGTTTGGATGGGTGAGTTGGTGGATAGATGGATGGATGGACTTCTGTATGGGTGAATGGATGGATGGGTTGGTGGATGGATTTATGGAAGGGTGAATGAATGGATGAATGGTGTACTTATGGATGGATTTTTAGATGGATGGATGGACTTATGTATGGGTAAATGAATGGATGGATGGATTTATGGATGGGTAGATTTATAGATGGATGGATGGGTGGGTTGGTGGATGGATGGATGGATTTATGGAAGGGTGAATGAATGGTGTACTTATGGATGGATTTATAGATGGATTTATATTGAATGGAAGGATGGATGGATGAATGGTGTACTTATGGATGGATGGATGGATTTATGGATGGATGGATGGATTTATATTGAATGGAAGGATGGATGGATGAATGGTGTACTTATGGATGGATGGATGTACTTATGGATGGATGGATGGATTGATTTATGGATGGATGGATGGATTTATGGATGGATTTATGGATGGATGGATGGATGGATGGGTGAATGGATGGATGGATTTATGGATGGGTGGATGGATTTATGGATGGGTGAATGGGCAAAAACGACACGACACTGGCATTACCAGACGGTAAGTAACAGCACGTAGTAATTTTATCATGTACGTTCCTTTATTATAAAACATCACAACAGATTCCAGAAAAATGCAAAAACTGAAGCATCTTCACTCGTGGCCTCAGACTTTTGCCCCTGATGATAAACTATATGGCCAAAAGTATTTGGACACCTGACCATGAGCTTGTTGGGCGTCCTGTTTAAAAAACAAACGGTATTAAGATCGAGTGACCCGAACAACAGCCGCTCCTCTCCTCTCACAAGACTTTGAAGTATGTCTGTGGGAATTTGCTGAGCATTCGTATAGTTTATCATCAGTGTAAAAACATCTTAAACACAATGTTTCTCATTAAAAATCATATAATCAGTGAATGGCAACTTATTATGAATTACAGAATGTCTTAGTATTGGGTATGTTAGCGTTAAGACTGGGTGAAAGGCAGGTTTGCTGCTGCACCAGTACTCCCAGTAGTGTTGTAGCCTATTTAAACCTCTGGTTACTATAAAGTTTAATCCTTAATTTTACTGTCAACTAGATATACACGTGTGTGATTTTATTTTATGCTTTATTTCTTTTTTTTTTATGTAGCTTTTATTTTTGATGCCCTGTTGTTGCATTCAGTGTCCTGTAGGGGGCACCACCTGAATTTTATTTTCACTTTGCCAGCATTTGGTAGTTAATTAAACAATCCATAATGTGTTTAATATTTTGATACCCGTTATCCTCTTGGTGCAGTAAAATTACTTGGTCTTTCTGCTTTTATGTGCAGCTTCTAAGATTTTAACCAGTTTTTATTGAAACAAATGATGCACTGTCATATACCAGTGTTTGTGCTGCTGTTACAGATGTTTGTGTTTATATTTTATCCAACAAAGCAAGCACAGATCAACTACTGGTGATAAGAAGATGTTCTTTTTCCTCTAAAACTAGGATGTAGTCGTGGTTCATGCTGAAGAACTTACTGTTCTTTGGTTCCAGCTCAGAATTAAGGTTCCCTTTTCGGTACCTATTTAATTTTGGTGAAAATGCAGTGAATGGTTGGAACTTTGGGTCTCTGAATGGAACAGAAGCCGTTCCACGTTAATTGAAATTGGTTATGGGTGATAATTATACAACACATCATAGCTCAGACTCAGCTCAACCAAATGGTTGAGCAGATCATTAAAGTGCTAAAAGTATCACCATTTTTGTTAAACTCTCTTGAGTTTTGCTTTAAATTAATTCTGCCAAAATTCAGTGCTTATAGACCACATATAACATACATACGCATTACAACACATTACTAAAATGTTTGAACAGGGCAATTTAGGACTAGTAATGGGTTGAAAAGAACTAAATAATGATGTGATTTCATATAGGTAACGTCAACAACTGATTATAATCATGTTCAGATAAAGAAAGAAAATGTATTTTGTGTTGTGAAGAGCTGGTTTTTCTGTAGATGTGAGGTCGGCTCCATTGTTAAGGTGGTTTACAGAATTAAAAGAACAATCTTTATATTTTTCAAAATTCCGACCACTTCTGTTTTTTATGAACAGAATTTACTTCTACTTTTAATACTTCAGTACATTTAATATCAGAAAATGACTTTTGATACTTAAGTGCAATAAACATCAGATACTTTTACTCAAGTAATATTCTAAAAGGTGACTTTTACTTCTATCAAAGTACATTTCTGGTAAGACACTTTTACTCAAGTATGGCCTTCAGGTACTTTATACACCACTGGTTTGTAGATGCCAAGTCACTAAGTGCTTCTGATTTAAAGTGACACCTCAGTGAGTAAAGATACAGTCAGCGTTTATTTGTCAGAAATTTGTTTTGCAAATTTTCTTCTGTAAATCCTCTCAGGAAGGGGAGGTGCTGCAATCCAAGAAAAAGGAGTAAATGAGAAAAGGAACATGAGCAGAAACGTTAAACATGTGAACATGGATTAGCACTGGATTAGCACTGGATTAGTGTCTGAGTAACAGAAGAAGAAAAGAAGATCATTTTAAATCATCATGTCATGTCTTTAGGAACTGTAGTCGGAAGTGTGAGGGAATAAGAAGTGCTGACGCTGCTGAAACTACAGGTGAGAAACAGAGACGTGACCTTTACTTGCAGAATGTGTGTTCGTGTTTGTGTTGTTCAATCAACAATTATTAAATTCGCAATGTTTTTTTTTTTTTTTTTCATTTCATCATAGTGATTAAATGGAAAAAAAAATGGAAGAATAAATTTAATGTGCTCCTTTTTTTTAAAGCTTTGAACTGGCACAGAATCTGATGTGATTAATTTGATTTACTTTTTTACAGTTTTTAAATGTTAAAATCTGATTATTTAAAATCAGCCACCTTTAAGCTTTCAAAGTGACCTGCTCACAGTTCCCACTCAGATGCTCTGACGGGTGCGTTAAGATCTGGTTCAAGATTTAAAACAAATAATATATCACATGCAAAAGTAAATCTGGACACAAATGCTCCAATTTCCCGGCACTGTAACCGTTTTTCTCTTCTTTATTTGAAGCACATCTCGGCTCAGGTACAGACGGGACTGAAAGACGATGTCCAGCCGGTGAGTACTAAACACAGTCAAGAAGACAGTCAACAGGGGGCGCTCATCTAAGCGTGAGGGAGGGTCACAGGGATTCCTCATGACTGCTGCAGTTACCACCTCTGCTGGCTGATCGTTGGCACTGCACAGAGACGGGGGGATAATGGGGATCGTATGAACCCGCCAGGTGCTGGTGAAAAGAAGCGGTCTGTACTGCACACGTGCAGCAGTAGAGATGAAATACGCTCAGCTAATTTAAATAATAGTATTTTTATCTGTTTATTTCCAGCATTAATAGAGTTGTTTGTATTATTTATTAATGACTGTAGTTTTATCGTTGATGTTTTAATCTACAGGGGTCACAGTGGACGGTGGCTTAAGACTAAAAGAGGGAAGATGAAGCTCTTTATTTTGCTGTTATTGTTCATCATTCCAAACATCTATTTAATAGCGAAATATATTTACGGACACGGAGGAAGTTTCTTTCCGCGTGCGTGTTCGTCCAGTCCTTTTGCTCTAGACGAGAACTCCATCACCAGGATTAAAAACTCAGAACACTTCGCCGTATCTGCGTTCATCGATCACAGGATCGATAAAGCCATCCGAGTGATCAGCATCATCAAAAGAGACAGTAAACAGTCGCTTTATTGCGTCTACGGAGACGGCGCCCACGACTGGCGCTTCTCTGAGGCCGAGGTGGAAATACACGCCGATCATTTCGGCTTCCCGTTTGCAGCCACGGATCTTCTGTGTCATGGCGAGGGCACCCAAGACGCCACGCACGTGGCCGTTTCGACAAGCCCGGAGGTCTCAAACATTCCCAACACAACCTTCCTTCCTATAAAGAACAGAGTGCACGGCGAGTCGTTTAAATTCAACTTCACCGTCTGCGTGTCCAGCCTGTTCGGGCGCTACAATAACGTCCTGCAGTTTGCTCAGACCATGGAGATGTACAAGCTCCTCGGCGTGCAGCGTGTCGTGATCTACAACACGAGCTGTGGCCCGGACCTGGAGAAGCTCCTACAGTACTATAAGAAGGAAGGAATACTGGAGATCGTCCCGTGGCCCATCGACCAGTTCCTGACCCCGTCTTCAGGGTGGAACTTCCAAATGCACGGAGGGGATCTGCACTATTACGGTCAGCTGGTGACGCTCAACGAGTGCATTTACAGGAACATGTACCGGTCGAAATATGTTCTCCTGAATGACATCGATGAGATCATCATGCCTTATAAGCACAAGAACCTCGAATCGCTGATGGACGCTCTGCAGCAGGAACACCAACGCGCCAGCGTCTTCCTCTTCGAGAACCACGTCTTCCCCAAGACCCAGTTCGACCACAGTGGTAGATTCTCCCGACCCGAATGGAAGAACGTTCCCGGGGTGAACATCATGGAGCACGTTTACAGGGAGCCAGACGACAAGAACACTCACGACGCCAAGAAAATGATCATCGACCCCAGGAAGGTGTTTCAGACGTCGGTGCATGCCAGCCTGAACTACACCGGCGACATGTACGAGGTTCCGTTCAACGTGAGCCGGAGCGTCCACGTCAGGAGGCCCGAACAGGCCAATCTTACCAGAGACGAGTTTTTAATGGACACCAGGGTTTGGGACTTTGAGCGTGAGCTGGTACCGAACGTGGACAGGGTTCTGCTCTCGTCAGGTCTGTTATAATCCCGTCCAGAGTCTCTGAGAGTTACATTCATTCCTTTACGTCTTATTATTAATGTTAGTTAAACATACACTGTAAAGCCTAAAGTATGTGGACACCCCTTCTAACTGTTTCTATCTAGTTTGGGGGTAACAGTATAAGAAGGGCTCCTGTGCACAAAACAAGGTTCATAAAGGGGATGGGGTTAAATGCCCCATAATAACATGAATACAGACTTACAACACAACCCACAACAGCGTGACTGGCTTCAAAAACGTATCGTTATCACCATGCTGATTTACAGTGTATTTATTTATAATTACAGTGTATTTATTTATAATTACAGTGTATTTATTTATTTATTTATTAATTTATCCATTCATTCACTTTGAATAAAGTTTTGCATTTGATTCTCTTATTCTTTTTAAATTCTAATTTATTATATTCATGTTTTTTTTCCCTGTCATGTAAAGCACATTCAACTGCTGCTGTATACAAGGTGCTATATAAATAAAGATTATTTAATTATTATTATTTAATTATTATTATTATTATTATTATTATTAACTGTTACTATTATTATTATTTTAATATTAATATTATTAACCGTTATTATTATTATTATTTTAGTGTTAGTATTATTAACAGTTATTATTATTATTATTTACAATTATTATAATTATTATTAACCGTTATTATTATTATTAACCGTTATTATAATAATAATAATAATTATTATTATTATAATTATTATTATTAACTGTTATTATTATTATTTACAATTATAATTATTATTATTATTATTTACAATCATTATAATTATTATTATAAACCGTTATTATTATTATTATTTTTATAATTATTTTTATTAACTGTTGTTATTATTATTACAATTATTATTATTATTATTATTATTATTATTAATAATATATTATTATTATTAATATTATTATTATTAACCGATATTATTATTATTATTATTTTTTTTATTAACGTTATTATTATTATAATAATTATTATTAACCATTATTATTATTTAAAATTATTATAATTATTATAATTATTTTTAACCGTTATTATTATTATTATTTACTATTATTATAATTATTATTATTAACCATTATTATTATTTTTATAATTATTTTTATTAACCGTTGTTATTATTATAATTATTATTATTAACTGTTATTATTATTATAATTATAATTATTAACCGTTATTATTATTTTAGTATTAATATTATTCACAGTTATTATTATTATTTACTGTTTTTATTATTATAATTATTATTATTACTCATTGTTATATTATTATTTTATTATTATTATTATTATTCACTGTTATTATTATAGTGTAGAGTATAATAGTAGTGTATTGTTGCTAATCCACGTCGTACTCATTTTATAACAACCTTTATTCTGCTGGTTCGTTTCCACTAAATATTCTGGCCCAGTTTGTCTTAAATGAAACATTTGCACTAATTAATCAATATTTTAATGCTAATTTAAAATAACGTGATAAAACGATTAACTTTTACACTATAATGGACGGTGTGTACGTGCTACCCAGGAATGTTAAACAGAAGAGCGACGCAAATCAGATGCAAAATCACTCGAGTTTGATTTGAATGTTTCTCCCCCTGTAGAACTGCTTAAGTGATTCTACTGAGAGGCAGGAGTTCCTGTAGTAACAGTACAAACTCTTTTTCAGTACCTTGTGTTTATTACACTGTGTTTACTGTGTTAGTGGCTCTGGTGCTCCAGGGTATCAGCACTAACCCACCGCTCACGTCCATCTCAGATCAGCAAGAAGAATCTCAAATCTCATGTCATCATGGTAACGTTTATAACATCATCTGTTAAAACAATCAGATTTAAATCAAAATAAAAGCTGATACACACTCGAGAGTGTTAATGTTCATGTCTCTGTTAATGTGGGTAAACGAGTTTAAAACATTCATCATGCAGTGAGTACGAACCACGCCCTGTATTTAATCACATGATGAATTTAACGTGATGATCATGTAAACTCAGGAGTAACGGCGGGTTCACGCTAATGAAACATGCGACACGTAAATGACTCTTAATGTGTAGTGATGCACTGAAACAACCCACTCACCCAATCACTCACCCACTCACTCACCCAATCACTCACCCACTCACTCACCCACTCACCAACCCACTCACTCACCCAATCACTCACCCACTTACTCACTCACTCACCCACTCACTCAAACACCCATTCATTCACCTACTCACTCACCCACTCACTCACTTAATCACTCACCCACTCACTCACTCACCCACCCATCCATTCACCTACTCACTCACTCACCCACTCACTCACTCACCCACCCACACACTCACTCACTCATATATCCATGGAAGGGCAGGAAACACCCCAGACAGGCCACCAGAAACACACACTCCAGTTGTTCTGACTGCACGTCTTTGGACTGTGGAAGGAAACCGGAGCACCCAGCAGAAAACCACATGGACATGAGGAGAACATGCCAACTACACACAGACAGGGAATCAAACCCAAGCCCTTCTTGCTATTGCCGTGTCGCCCCGGATTTAATACAAGTTCAGTTTTAATTCGTAATATTGCATAAATAATAAAATTCACTCATTAATCTATTTCCACTAACTGCTTCAGCCTGGTCAGGGTTGTGGGGGGTCCGGCACCACCCAGAAACACTAGGCATAAGCCAGGGACGCACCCTGAAGAGGGCACTAATCCATTCCATAACACTAATCCACTAATCCATTCCAAACATAAAGTGGAAATAATTTAGAGAATTAAGTGGAAATAATTTTAAGAATAAAGTGGAAATAATTTAGAGAATAAAGAGGAAATAATTAGAAGAATTAAATAAAAAATATTCAGGCTATAAAAACCTCCTGGTGTTAAAAGGATTAAGTTTAACTTTTATATCATTTTTTTTTTAATTGTATATATTTATAAGACGTCCTGCACATCAGCATCAGTGTTATAATAACTGCGTTTATTTAGAAGAAAGAACCAGATGGACTTTGAGGAAATTTTCTCTTTTGTTGAATCAGAACCTGCAGCTCGTCTGAGCTTCTCTAATCCGCCTGCGTCCATAATATTTTGAGTTTATTCTCGAAATTGAAACTTAAACTGTAATAAAAATGATTACCAGCGGCTCTAACACATCGCCGTATCGATGCACGTGCGGCCTGTGAAAGGTTCCATCTATAAAATAATTGAGAACCACTGATGTGAGACTATTTATTTATTTATGAATGCGCCGCTGCGTGGTCGAGCATGTAAATACCTGAACACAGAGGTGATACAGAGACTCTGTAGCTCTGTAATTACTCTCCGTTTATCGCCGTTCTGATCCAGCTGATGTTTCCTGGTGAATCTAATGAAGATGTAAATTCACGCCTGCACTCGTTCTGTAACTGACAGCCGGCAGCTTCCTTCACGCAGGAGCCGGGACGAAGCAGGAGATGATTTACCTTGCAAAACCACAACAGCAGCCTGAGGAGTTTTACTCTGCTGCACTTTACATGAGCAGTAAAGCAGAACGACGTTCTCTCACGATGCAGGAAGACCAGGAATCAGATCAGCAGGATTAATGACATCACGGCGTGGGATTGCATTATCAAGGGCTAATCGAGACAACCATCACAAAGTCAACCCATAACAAATCTAGCAAAAGTATAAAAACGAAACCGGCTCTCTGTAACCCAACGTTCAGACCGGCAGAGATTCTTCACCTCCTGTCGCCTAAATCACAAATTATAGTAAAATAAATAAATAAAATCATTTCAAGAATAAAACAGAAATTATTTCGAGAATAACGTGGAGATAATTGAGAGAATAAAATGGAAATAATTTTACAAATAAAGTGGAAAAAATTTAAGAATAAAATGGAAATAATTTCAAAAATAAGATGCAAATAATTTTAAGAATAAAAAGAAAATAATTTTAAAATTAAAATAATTCAGAGAATAGAGTGGAAATAATTTTAAGAATAAGAAGGAAACCATTTTAAAATTAAAATAGAAATAATTTGAAAAAAATAAAATAGAATTAATTTAGAGAATAAAGTGGAAATAATTTTACAATTAAAATAGAAATA
Organism: Trichomycterus rosablanca; assembly: GCF_030014385.1. Taxonomy (NCBI): domain Eukaryota; kingdom Metazoa; phylum Chordata; class Actinopteri; order Siluriformes; family Trichomycteridae; genus Trichomycterus; species Trichomycterus rosablanca. The sequence goes on from NC_085994.1 coordinate 40,696,133, forward strand.
ATTTGAAAAATAAATAGAAATAATTTTGAGAATAAGGTGTAAATAATTTAGGGAATAAAATAGAAATATTTGTAAAACAAAATAGAATTAATTTGAAAAATAAAGTGATAATTTAGAGAATAAAGTGGAAATAATAAAGTAAAATAAAGTTCTGGTGTGTTGCGAGACTGGAAGCGTCATTGTCGTCTGTGGGCGTTTGGTTGCCACAGTTTAACATTAAAAAGTAATAAAAGAAATAAAAAGGCGTGGCAGTTTGGAGTACTTTACTGTCTAGTATCTACAGAGCGTCTAGAAAAAAACACAAATCAGACGTGATCCTGCTGAAAATAAAAAAAACCAATTATCTATAAATCTCATCCCTGTGTAGTCCATCACTGACTGTACGGTCAATATGACAACAAAACTGTTTGATCTTCGCGATCGCTGCGTCTTTTTGTGGAAGTTTGACGCCACAACAGTGAGTTTGTCTTCGATCTCTAGTAGGAACGATTATCTAGGAACCAAATTGCTTCGCTCCTAATTTGTTTAAAGTTAAACTCTGCTCGACTTGTTCTTGTTCCCGACTCCGTATTGCTAACGTTCTCTTCGCCACCAGCTCTGACTGAAAATCAATGGCAGGCTGGGCGCCCCACTAGTCTGCTGGGTGGGAAAAGACAGGACTGAAAAGTGGGCGGGGTCTTCGACGAGGCGCCTGTACAGAAGTGGGGGAACGTGGAGATCAGCGCGTGACTCTACATGCGTGAGACCGAACACACGCGCCGATCCACCGAAGAAATGAAATAGTAAAAACAAACAAACAAAAGAAATGGATGCAGGATTATTATTTAACCACATTTATGATATTTTTTTAGGCCGAATGTAACTGACGTCTGTTCAGTGCATCATTAGTGACACGTTTCAGCATGTAAACGTGATGGAATCATCGGGAATCAAGTTCTCTCTCGTATTGCTTAACAAATATATCAGTAATAAGTTAGAAAGTATTGCGAAGCGATAAAGTAAACACAGTTCTGCGTGAGATGCTTGTTATGATTGTATTTATGCTACTTCTATGGCTTCATTCCCCGGCGTCCCGACGCGCACGTAACTCAACTGTATTAACTGCTAGCTCACTAGCGCAGAGATCCGGGGATCCGGGTTCGAATCTGAGCTCTGTTACGAGTGGGTGGTGCATATGTGGGTGCGCTCTCAGTGCAGGTCCCAGGTCCGGATAGAGATAGGAGGGTTGTGTCAGGAAGGGCATCCGGGGTACACACTGTACCGAGTCTGATATGAGGACCGGATCTGCCGTGGCGCCCCCTACATACGGGAAATGCGCCGAAGTATCAGCTATAAGGAGGACAGAGGTTTGGGGGGAAATGATGATCACAGGGACAGGGCGCTTTATTAGGAACGCCTAAACTAAGCCAGGTTAGTTCTCATGAGATAGAGCGCTCATCTTGAGGTCGGAGGGCGTCCCAAATTAAGGGATTCAACCCCCTGAGGTTCCCTTATAGCCGAGTTCACGTGATTAGTGTGTAGGGAACACAAGGGCGCCTCCTAGGGGCCGTGTGGAATGGAACGCGGCTCTAGTTTGGATCAGACCTGCACTATTCGCGTCGACCTGCTGTCGGCCTCCTGGTCTTCCCTGTTCTTACGTTTAATCTGAGAGGGATGCGAACTATTGCACGTATGGTATATGGACAAAAGTATTTGGACACCCCTTTTAATTACAGGTGTAATAAGTCAGTTATATAAAGGAAGTCAGTTTAGGGAAGGTCCTTGCCTTCATAGAGCTTGCTTTGTGCACAGGGGCACAAATTCCCACACACAGACACACTACTTGTTTAAAAGCTGTTGTTTTAGCTGACAAGGTCACACAGAGCTCGCAATCAGGTGTCCAAATACTTTCGATCATATAGCATAACTGTAAAACTCCCATCACTCCTACACAGCGCCAAATCCACCTCCCGCCCAGCGCCTGGAAGTAGCACAATACCATTCAGTCGTGTAATACCCATTCCTGCGGCGACAGTCAGTAGTAGAATACCTCTGCTCATCCAGAAAGTGCATGCTTAACATCAGAGTCCGAAAGGTTCAGGAAACGTCCTACAGTGCAGACTAAAGAGATCTTCGCGTCGCGTCCGTTTCCTCTCCCCGAGGTCGGAGGTTCGTTATGGATGTAATGAAGCCTGAGCTCTACAGTGTAAGGTGCAAATAATTAGTACTCAGTTCGTACCGCGGTTCGTACCGGCGTAGCAGTGAGGGGGGCGGGTAGGGTCGGAACTAATCACCCGGCTAATCCTGACCGCCCCAGCGTGTTTATATACATACATACATACATACATACATACATGCACGGATATGAGGGGCGAGGGAAGGCTGGGGGGGTTCGGACGTGACTGAGGTATAGCGCTAACATTTAGGGGAACAAATCCTGCGTGGAAGAGCAGGACGGAATGTCAAGGGTGACTGCAGCTTCGACTCCTCTTCTGATCCGAAAACAGAAACGCTCCAAAATAAAAGTCATGCGATCCCGTCCGTCCGAGCGAGACAGAAATTCTTGATTTGTCTCCTTCGCGATCCCAAAAATCCCCTCAAGGAGGAGAATAAACGGAAGAACAGGGCTGTGATTGCTTCTTACGTTCACGATGTGTGTGTGTGTGTGTGTGTGTGTGTTGTTCCATCCTTCTTCTTGGCGGTGTAGTGTGTGCACGTCCTCAGCCAGCGCTCGTTCGTTGCGCTGTTCGTTTCCCCGGCGGTGCAGGAACCGGGATTTTCTTGTCAGTGTTTGTTTGTATTTTTGTCTGCCGTTGGTGGGGTGGTGGTCCGAGTGTGTGACGTCCTCAGGTGCATCTCGTCCTTAAAACAATACGCTCTGCCGGCGGGATTTCCCCTGACCTGAGAGAGAGAGAGGTGAACCTGTTATTGCAGGGATTTATTTCAGTTTTTGTTATGTAACATACACTATATGGACGAAAGTATCAGGACGCTCATTCTGATTACCGGATTCATGTGTTTCAGTACTAAATCAATCACGTAAAGAAAATGACACGCTTTCAACTTGCAGCAATAGTTTAGGGAGGGTCCGTTCCTGTTCCAGACATGTGGAAAAACAAGACGCTCTAGTGACCTGCACAGAGTCCTGACCTCAGCCCCACTCAGCACCTCTGGGATAAACCGGAACATCAACTGAGGCTTTCTTGACCACCATCAATCATAAATGCTGTCATCTATTGACTAATTGAGGCACAAATCCCCACAGACATACAGACACACTGGAAAAAGCTCTTATTTTGACACCGTTTGCTTTTGAAATGGAATGTCAGTGTCAAGACGTGCTCATGATCAGGCGTCCAAATACTTCTGGTCATATTGTGTATGTACAAACAAACATCAAATCTATAAATGTGTGTATGAATAGAAGAGAGAGAGAAAGAGAGAGGACGTGTAGAGGCGTAAGCGAACATGTTAGGTTACAGATGTGTAAGGTACCAGTAAACACACACACACACACACACACACACACATACACTTGGTTAGAACACCCCATAGTATCATTACATTACACTAAAAAAACAGCTGCATATAGAGATTTTGGAACATCTGTCCTCAGGTCATGTCACAATGATGATAATAATAATAATAATAATAAGCAATTTTGAAAAAAAAAGTGTGGTCACAACAATCGTCCGAAAGTGCCTGACAGTAAATGAATCTGGCGCCACCTTGTGGTTCACGATCTTTCCCCAGGGTAACAGTTCATTGTGGTGGATCTGTGTGTGTGTTTTTATCATTCTCAGCATTTAACAGACACTTTTTAAATAGAATATTATTGAATCATTGCAATTTGAGCAATTAAGGGTTGAGAGCCTTGCTCAGGGGCAACAGTGGAAACTTTGCAGTGATGGGGCTTGAACCAGCAACCTTTGGCTGACTAGTTAAGTACCTTAGCCGCTGAGCTACCACTGCCCTATATTTTGGGACTAAATGCCCGGATGCCCATCAAAAACACTGTAAAGTACCAGGAGATTTAATATTATTTTGTTCGTTCCTGTGTCAAGGTTCGTGCTTGGTTCTTCCAGTATGACGATGATTCCAAACATATCAAATAATATATGAAACTAAATATGTGGGAAGAAGAGAAAAGACTACAGGGTAAGACCCAGAAACCCGAAGGATGAGAAGAACGGAGAGACATCTAACTCTGTACGCTTTGTATAATCTTAATAAGCATTGTACCAATATACTCAGTGCTTTTATTTATTTATTAATATTTAATGCATTTCCCAGCCAATTTTCCTCCCAATCTAGCCATATCCGATTCCCCTAATTGTACTTCTCCGACACGTGTGCAGCACCGACCTCTTTTTTTACCCGAATGAGGCCGGTTTATACGGAGATCCGTATCGTGCACGGAGAGTACTTAAAAACTGAAGGTTGGATTTCTCGATTTCTGCATTTTCTCCCAATTTAGTGGTGTCAATCTGTCTCCCGCTGCTGGTGGATCCCTGATTACATTCGAGGAGGGTATATCGCTGGTCATGCCTCCTCCGACCCGTGTGCAGTCCTAGCGGACCCCTTCTTTTCGCCCATGCTTTTGCACAGGCGCCTCTATCTGCTAATTAGGGCCCTTACACAGCGTTTGAAGACCCCACCCACATAGTCCGGTCATCCCGCCCTAGCAGACACGGTGGCCAGTTAGTGTCTGCCGCAGGCACTGCCAATTACGCCAGCTAGATGATGCCCAGCCGATAGGTGGCAAGGCCGAGTTTCAAACCGAGGAGTTCAGAATCTCGGCGCTGGTGTGCTAGCGGAATATCCGGCTGTGCCACCTGGACGCCCATGATTTTTTAAATAGATGGAAAATAAAACAGCTATTGTTGGCACGGTCCCTATAAGATTTTTATCTCTACTAGCTGGTGGAAATAAGCTTCCTTTCCTATACATAGGCTGAGTGGGGTCTACCTTTTTGTGGTCCATGTATTCTATGTATTGTCCGCTATTTGCAATTAAAATACCAATAAAAAATCCAAATAATAATAACAGTAACTACCTAAAGATGAACGATATGAGAAATGAAAGGCAGAGAAGAGAAAGCTTCGTTACCAAAGTGCTCTAATGAATCAGCCGGTGGAGGGGGAAGAGGGAGCAGGATTCAGCGCCGGCTTTGCACTTTCTCTCTGCAAATATTCCAATCGAACCGGACCCGTCTTATGGGGCATGGCTTTAAAAAGGGCGTGGTTTTGGGAGGAGGAAGAGTGGAAAGGTGGGAAAGGAGGTGTGGAGAAAACAGACAGAGAAGACAAAGTCTTACACAGAGGATGATAGATCGAAATATGGAGTACGTTTAGATCAAGGTGCAGTGTGTGTGTGTGTGTGTGTGTGTGTGTGTGTGTTGCTATTGGTCCTGAAGTTTAAGTCTGATTTCCTAAATATACGTACACTATATGGACAAAAGTATGTGGACACCCCTTCTAATTATTGCATTTATGTGATAAATCAGTTATATAAAGGAAACTTTGCAGCAGCAGTTTAGGGAAGGTCCTTTCCCGTTGGAATGAACCGGAACGTCAACTGATGCTTTCTCGACCGACATCAGCGCCCTGCCATCCAAACGGTGTCATCTTCGGACTAAATGGGCACAAATTCCCACAGAAATACTCAGAACAGTGGCTGTTGTTCGAGCTGAAAGGATCACATTGAGGTCTGTCTATTTTAATAGAAGTCTGACAAGCTCATGGTCAAGCGTCCAGATACTTTTGGCCGTACAGTGAATATAGTATGAGGCTTAATAAAGCAAGACGTGATTCAGCATGAAAAGCCTGGCACACGGCCTGCAGGAGTGGAAATCAGATTTGGTGCCCGTTTAGCTGCAGGTTCACTCCTTGCTATTTTATTTATCTCCAAATTTAGAGTAGGCAACCCTGCCCTCTATTTAGTCCGGTCAATTTTGGCACTGCCAATTGTGCCCTCATCATTTTTGTTCCTAAAGGACTTTTCTTTCATTTTTAAAATAAGGGCGTCTGTACGTGTCCCACCTGCCCGCCTGTAAACACTGTAAAGCGCGAGTACTTGCTTAGGTTAGAACGATTCTCGACACGAGTCGGACTCACCTGGTTCTGAGTACGGTACGGAACGTTTTCCTGGGTCCTTCTGAAGCTGCATCTCCTTTACTGAGAAGATGGAGGCAGCTGGAAAGGAATTTTAGACAGTTATGACCGATCTACATGAGTAAGTGCTGTTTATAAACTTTGCACTCTAATTGCACACGTCGGTGTTCCTGAGCACACTTGGTGGTTCCTGCCCTTATTAAACCTAATTGAAGGTTTGAACTGTCTATGCACAATGTGTGTGTGTGTTATTTTTATCGAGTGGCACCCGTAAAAGAGGAAGAGGACGGTCGAAAGACCTACAAGACTAAGGGTGGACGAGATCAGGAATTACATGGGCTCTTCATGGACGGGAAAAGCAAGATCGAGAGAGGACCAGCGGTGCCCAAACGATCAGTCAAGGTGATCAAAGTGATTCTGGTAACGTGCAGTATTAAGTCAGTTTATTAAATGTCACGTATAGGTGAATAATAAACACTAAAAACTGTGGAACTGCATTAGAAGCAGTATAGCCAATCATAGCACTACTAAGATTCGAACCCTGCATCCCCAGGTCTCAGCGGTGGTATATCATACTTCACAAAAGCTTAAAAAGATTAAATCCTTACTGTCAGGCAGATGTTGAACTTGCCCCCCCAAACTCCTGAAATAGGGGTGTCTGAGAGCCTCTTCCGCCGAGATCCGCCGCCGCGCTTCAAACTACAAAACAGCACAGATACAAACCGAACCTTCAATCTGCACTCACAAAGCTTTAGAGCGTTCTTAAAATGTTTATAATGTAAGATTTAATTCTGTACCTGTAATAACTGAGCCATTAAGTCGCTGCCGTCAGTGTCGATCCTGTGAGCAAGAGGTGAAAAAATAAACTCAGATTATTTACTGATATTCTGCAATCACACACACGTGCATGTGAACACACACGACATGTGTGGACGGGAAGACGGGTCTGATGCATTTTCTCATCACTTTTAAGGACCTTTTAAATGATTATATTACATAAAAACGTATTACAGGAAAGATGTGACCAAAAGTATGTAGACACCCCTCCAATATAAGGCAAATAAAGTGAGGAAGCTCGATAGAGACATTTTTTTCTGGATGTTTTCCTTATGTCCGATCTGCTGCCGCTTCTTTTTACCTGCTTTCTGATTTTTTCTATTTGTGCGTATTTGACTCGTCCTACACACCTGAGAAGAGGGCGTGTCTAACTTCTTAGATCCCTTAAAATGCTCCTACTGAGGTGGTAATCTGACCGAATAACGAGGGAGCGACCTGAAGGCAATCCCAGCATTCAGTGCGGCACGACTTTACTCACAAAAAAATGACAAACATGGCGGACGAATCCGGAGCAACCGACGGAGTCCTTTTCACATGTAAATAAATTCTCATTGAGGTTCAATTCGTATAACAGTGATTTAAACAAGTGTCGTTTATTTGTAAATTGGGGCGTCAGGGACAGTTTAAGCGTTTTCGGTACACGGAGGTTTGAAAGGTCGCTGGTTCCAGCCCCATCACTGCTAGATTGCCACTGTTGGGCGCTTGAGTAAGCCCCTTAACCCTCAATTGCTTAGAAAATATGCTGTCCTGGTACTGTAAGTCGTTTTGAATAAAAGCGTATTTTTTTACAATATCATGAATACAAAACAAAACAAATCGCATGCATGCATGCACAGAGACACACACACCTGGGAGCATGAGTGACAAGAGGCTCAGGACGATATCGAGGAAAGTTAAAGGATTTGAATTCTTCATTGGTACAGACGCCCGGCCAGGACTCCTCAGTGGGAGTGCCTGAAGACACATGTTTAAATAAAACACACACACACACACACACACATGGAGACACACACACACATATGCACAGATGAACACGAGTGCGATAGAATACATGTTAAAATCAGCCGTGAATGATAACAGAAAGGAGACTGAGCACACGCAAACACGTGAACGCGCAGGTGCTGCTCACCCAGGATCCGGAAGATGAGATGCAGCTCGTCTTCTACTGTGGATCCGGGGAAAAGAGGCCGTCCTGTGATCATCTCGTAGAATATACAACCCACCCCCCTACAAACAAAGAGCAAAGGGTTTATACTCAACAACAAAACGTTCATTCATTATTTTACGCTCACACAATTGGCCTGACTGCATGTGAGAGGAAACTGGCCATGGGTGTATGCTAGGTCCAGTTTAGTTTACAATATCATATCATCATTTATTTCCTGGTCAGTGACGCGGTAGCTCCGGCTTCCCCCGGAATCACTGGGCACAGTGCAGGACGCCAACACATAAGCGGCGTAATGTGTGCTTCTTACCACATGTCAATAGGAGTAGAGTATTCTGTTGATCCTAGCAGCACGTCCGGTGGTCTGTACCAAAGAGTGACCACCTCGTTGGAGTACGTCTTAGTGGGCACAGACTTGGCCCGAGCCAGACCTGCAACACCATGATACGTCCATTAAGCATATATCTATATTCTTTATAGAGAATGACAGAGGGTGACACAAACAGGGCCCTTAACCTTTAATTGCATCCTTTAAATGCCGTAAAACTCACCAAAGTCAGCCAGCTTGAGCTCCCCCCTGTCGTTAATGAGGAGATTCTGGGGTTTCAAGTCTCTGTGTAGAACCTTCCGGTGGTGGCAGTACGCCAGTCCTCGTAGCAGCTGAAAGAGGAAGATCTACAGAGCGGATATCAGAAGATGGGATTAGAAAACCTGAATCAAGTGCTGACATTTCGTGCTCTGCTATTGGCCGGCCGGGACCATAACATAATCTATACGGACAATTATTGGCTCGTCTGAGGGAGGGAGGGAGGGCCGTACGGATTCCTTATAACTGCTGCAGTTACGACCTCTGCTGGCTGATCGATGGTGCTGCACAATGAGACGGGATAATGCAGATCAGTGCGTGACTCTCCGTGCACGATACGGATCTTGGACGTGTGTTAGTTACGACCCTCCTTGGTGAACTCGAATCAGGGAATTGGATACGACTAGAATGAGAAGAAAATTGGGGGGAAATGCTTTGAAACACACAGACTCACTTTAACATTGTGGACACACATGATGCTCCCACAGTCGTCCATGTACTGCTTCAGATCTCTGTCCTGAACATTCATCACAAACACAACGCTGGTTAGAGGAGCAGCCGCTATCGATCCCACACAAACACCAGTCAAACACCCAAAACTATCTACTCACCAGGTACTCAAAGACGAGTGTTAGGCACTTGTCTGTGTGGATTATATCATGGAGAGTGACGATGTTGGCGTGTTTTAAATCCTTCAGGAGGGACACTAAAGAAAAAAAGAGACGACAACGGCAAATATATATATATATAGCGATGTACTTAATGCCACCTGTAGCTATCATTCTCAGTAATTAGGTTTGTCACAATTGGTGTGTTATAACATTTATTTAATGTCAATAATTGTTTATTTCTACATTATGTCTGGAGCCAAAATCAACCCTATGCACCTTTATGATTCAACATAATAAAAAACATTAACATGTCTTATAATATTATATATTACATATATATTTTTTGTACAGTAGTAACCATGTTAACAAAACTTAATGCCTTAGTCCACGAAAATAGACTATTATTATTATTATTATTATTATTATTATTATTAATAGTAGTAGTAGTATTAATTGTATTATTATGCTTATTATTAAGTTATTATTACTAGTAAAAGAATAAATTGTATTATAATAATTATTAGCTGCATTGTTGTTATTATTATTATCATTAATTTTATTATTATTTTTATTAATAGTGTTATTATTATAGATTTTATTATTAACAATAATTGTTTTTTATTATATTCAGTTATTTCATTATTATTAACATTATAAATATGTATTATTATTTATTATAATATTATTATATTATTATAATTGACATTATATTATTATAATAGAATCCAATACTTCTTTATTATATTATTATTTTTATTTAAAGATTTTTTGTTATTAATGATAATGTGCCCTGATATTATTAATATTATTTTAAAAATCCAGTACATTTTGCTACTATTAATAATACTATTATTAAGAAATAAGGTTAAAAGTGCAATATCATGTACAGTATCTGTTCATATGTACTGTATCTACGTCCTTATATGTATACATTGTTGTTTTTAGCAATACATTAATTTAAAGCTTATTCTCATATTTGAAGCTTGTGTTATTGTAGTGTGACCGGGACGTGTCCCAATATTTTTTATTTAGCATTCAGCTTTGTACCAATGAAAAACAGCTTTCTTTTAGGGTTTGATTATATAATTAGTATTTTTCCCTCTTATGATTTTGATATGTGATCGTTTCGTCATTCATAATTGTAATTTATAAAAATTAAACACAGCTCCAGGTCTCTCTCTCTCTGTAGTGCTCAGGTGTGAGACCTGCAGCTCTGCTCTTAATTAATAAACCAGATGTTAGCTGCTGGATCGACTGCATTTACTAAACAGTGACTGTTGGGTATTGGTTGATCATAAAAACATCTGGATGAGAGGGTTCATATCTTGTTACCTTCTCGAATAGCGGTGCATGGTGCGCCCTCTTCATGCTCCAGCCGAATCTCCTTCAGAGCCACCAGGTTATCAGTCAGTTTGCTGCGACCCTTATACACTGTCGCATAGGTTCCCTACACAGACAAAAAATCACACACTTATGAGTTATATTTTCCCTTTTCTTCATATTAATACTCATCTGTTTTGTGGCTATAAACATGGTTATGTACCAAGCAGATATTTTTGGTCATCTGTATGTTAGTAAGACGAATCACTTAGAATGTGTCCAGATATGGTGACTAAACTTAAGAGCAAGAAATGGGAGCACAAATCTGTATGTTACATGTATGTAATACACAGTCTTGCTTTTTAGTGAGCCATTCAGATTAAGGAAATCATCTGCATGCACTGCATGCCAAATCTGTCCTTCGTGGAGGACATACAACAATTATATTGTATAAACCTTAAGAAGAAGCTATTTTTTCCAGACTGCAACCAGCCTCATGAATAAGACCCCCAGTGAAATACCCCCCCAAAAATTTATTGCACTCTTGTGAGCTCTTCTATCTGTCCACACTTTCTTATTTATTGTATTTTTACATTTCTGTTTGAAAAAGGTTCCACTATGCCTGGTAGAGCTGAAATTGGCAAAATAATGCTTTTGAAAACCGATGAGATGTAAAACATGAGAAAATAATAGAATAGAATAAAGACTCGTGGTAAACGTCTGATGTCTTATCTTACCTCTCCGAGTTTGTCCAGTTTGATGTAAGTCTCCAGTTTCCCAAAGCCAATTTCAGACTGCATTAAAGAAAATGAATTAAATCTTTATGTTTAATGTGTTTGTTCTAATCCACCACACCTGCATATATAAATATATATATATATATAAAATACATCGATCAGCCATAACATTAAAACCACCTCCTTGTTTCTACACTCACTGTCCATTTTATCAGCTCCACTTACCATATAGAAGCACTTTGTAGTTCTACAATTACTGACTGTAGTCCATCTAGTTCTCTACATACTTTTTTTTACCTGCTTTCACCCTGTTCTTCAATGGTCAGGACCCCCACAGGACCCCCACAGAGCAGGTATTATTTAGGTGGTGGATGATTCTCAGCACTGCAGTGACACTGACATGGTGGTGGTGTGTTAGTGTGTGTTGTGCTGGTATGAGTGGATCAGACACAGCAGCGCTGCTGGAGTTTTAAAATACAGTGTCCACTCACTGTCCACTCTATTAGACACTCCTACCTAGTCGGTCCACCTTGTAGATGTAAAGTCAGAGACGATCGCTCATCTATTGCTGCTGTTTGAGTCGCTCATCTTCTAGACCTTCATCAGTGGTCACAGGACGCTGCCCACGGGGCGCTGTTGGCTGGATGTTTTTGGTTGGTGGACGATTCTCAGTCCAGCAGTGACAGTGAGGTGTTTAAAAACACCAGCAGCGCTGCTGTGTCTGATCCACTCATACCAGCACAACACACACTAACACACCACCACCATGTCAGTGTCACTGCAGTGCTGAGAATGATCCACCACCTAAATAATACCTGCTCTGTGGTGGTCCTGTGGGGGTCCTGACCATTGAAGAACAGGGTGAAAGGGGGCTAACAAAGTATGTAGAGAAACAGATGGACTACAGTCAGTAATTGTAGAACTACAAAGTGCTTCTATATGATAAGTGGACGTGTATATCGATGCTGTATATTATATGATAATAAATAACGAAGTGAAAATCTTACCAGTGACGCCCGGCGCAGCCTCCGACTCAGGGGTTTGTCGAAGGGTGGACTGTTCATAGCAAACTTTTCCAGGTATCCCTCTGGTAATCGGATATCCACCGGGAGTGAGAGGCGCTTATTAATGTCCTAAATAATAAGAAAAGGGGGGTAAAAGGAAATATTAAGAGCCTTCTGGGGTGTCAGAGTGTCCTAAGTTTTGGAGACAAGTCATGCCGTGACTGACTAGATACACTATATGGACAAAAGTATCATGAAACACTTTCTATTTATTGAATTCATGCGTTCCAGCCACAACAGTTGCTAACGTGTAATAAAATAATTATATAAAGGAAATTATAATCTTCCAGCTTTGCAGAAACAGGTTAGGGAAGGCCCTTTTCTGTTCCAGCACAAAGAAACTCGTGTCCTGCAACATCAACTGATCAATCAATGAACTGGAACGTCAACTGATTCAAATACTGCCATCTTTTGACTGGACGGGCACAAATTCCCACACACAAACATACTCCAAAGTCTGTTGCTCTGGCTGAACAGATCACACAGAGGTCACTCTGTTTTAATACAGTTTGTTTCTGAAATAGGACGTCCGGCAAGCTCATGGTCAGGTGTCCGAATACTTTTGGCCATACAGTGTATACAGTATGCAAACTGGAGTTTGGGATTTGTGAACTTGGCTTCGGTGTGGGTGTTACCTCGCTGCAGATGCGCCGCGAATGGTTGTTGCGCATCCGAACCCTGACAGGACTTTGTACCTCGTCAGATGAGGTACCTGAAGCATGATCACTCTCTCCGTCTGAGCCCATCTTCACATTTTCATGAACTACGCCTGCGCACACACACACATATTACTTCTAAACACATAAATCTCAGTATAGGTAGAAAATCTACCCTATTCTTTTTTCTCTTGTTCTCCCAATCTAGTCATATCCAATTCCCCCTGCTGCAGACCCCTACCCTGACTTGAGAAGGCTGTACCTAACACACATCCCCTGACACGTGTACAGATGCCAACCGCTTCTTTTTACCTGCACTGAGCAAAGATTTGTTGAACTTTTAGCATTTGTAAAGAAAAGCATGTGTGAAACATTTTACTCTGCCCTGACATCATTTGATGCCCTGACGTTTATGGCATTTAGCTTTTTTTATCCACTTAAAATGAGCATATGAGGGTTAAAAGCCTTGTTCAGGGGCCCAACAGGGGTGAGGTGAGGCTTAAACAAACAACCTTCTGATCACTAGTCCAGTTTTAAATGTGTGCATTGACTGTCCACCAGGTATTAGCTCAGATAATAAAGTTATAAACACCTGACTTGACTATTTTGCATATTATTTAACATAGTAGGTAAATTAATGCATATATTAAAGTTGTCAAAGGCAGAACTACAAACATCATCTAACAAAATACTATCTTAATGGTATGACGTATAAATATTATTTATTTTTGTATCTGTCAGAGATCAGCAGTAGGGCATGGGTTACAGAATAATGCCCATCTCGAAGTGCCATGTATAGCCAGAAAATTGGGGCATGGAGGCGCAAATTATTGACGTGCCGATCACTGACGAGCACTAAGTGGTTTCAGGTAAAGAGATGCATATTTAATTAAGTCAATTCATTTCTTCCTCAGTGTTGCTCATTGGCTCTTCTGTTGCTGATAATTTTGTTCAATTATTATTATTATTTTATTTATTTTATTTAGAGACTTTGCTTATCATTACAGTAGCTCATGCAAAGTTAATGTTATTGTTTATTTGTTTAATTCTAACATAAATGCTTCGAGAACACTTAAAACTAACATTGTAGTGTAGGGGAGAGCTTCAGACAAAAGAAAGGTTTGGGATAGATAGAGATTCACCGAGAGAGCCAGTCCGGTGAAGGGAAAGGTAGGGTCGGTCCAGGCCGTCTCTACGCATCGCTCCGCGCCCCAAACCTCCTGCGTAGTGGCGCAAGAACGAAGGGGCACTTTGGGATGCGGGAGGGGGCACGGGGCAAACCACTGGCTCTGAGAGAGAGACAGAAAAAGAGAGAGAAATGAAATATAGAGAGACAAAAAAAAGCTGCAGACGAGACGGGTTGGTAAAATACTGAGAGGTCAAAGCGGCGGCCATGCAAGATCGGACATACGGGGAAGGGGAATATATAGAGGCGAGCAGCTGAGCAGAAGCACATTTCCATCAATCGTCCATATATTGTCTGTTTTACCATCAATTTAGCCTGGTCAGGGTCACGGTGGGTCTGATTCATTGGGCGCAAGGCAGGAAACACCCCGGACAGGTCGCCAGTCCATCACATGGCACATACACACACAATTTGGGCAATTTTTTGTAGCTCTGATTGTTCTGACTGCACGTCTTTGGACTTGTGGGAGAAAACCGGAGCACCCACAAGAACAGAGGGAGAACATGCAAACTCCACACAGTATTGAGTTATATAAGAAAATAAGGAGTTATTTTGTCCCCCTTTCTTCAAAAGTCAAAAGTTATGCTGTCCACTCATTAAGCAAACACTAGTTCATTTATTCATGCGTAACAGTTTAGGGAAGAACCTTTCAGCAACAAAAAAGGCTACAATAAGAGGATTATTTTTTAGTCTGACTTAATGAACACACATCTCATGACGAATGAAGCTCGATACGTTACGTTTGTCTGCGGTTCCGCGTCCTTACCATTTTCCTGCGACGCCGCCGATTCGTCCGCACCAGCGTTCTCCGTGAGCTCGGACAGGTTTTCGTCTACCGGCCGGGCACTGCGCAGGCTCATAGACAAACGTCTCTTAATTATTTTCATGCGGTCCATGAGTGCTCATTTCATTCAGGATCCTGTGAAAAAAACAACTTTACAGCTCGATCAAATCCTTTACCTACAGTCGTGACCCACCCAAGAGTCAACTTTCACAGGCACATTAATACGAAATGAACTTGTACATGTGCGCCTTCTTGTGGAGGCTTTACGTTACATCTAGTAAACCACAGTGGGACTAGACTGCCACTAATTTCATTAATTAGGTATATTTTAATTTTTTGTGTTTTTATTTTGATGCATTGCTTGTGTTACCTGGGTTGTGGTAAAATTCATGAACAAAATGTGGTCGGTTTGAAAAACCCTGCACTACACAAATATACAGACTCACTCCTCACAATCCTTGGAGCCTTTACAGAGCAAAATTAAACCATAAACTATCAAAATATAAGAAGCATATTCATTGTCCCAACCTCCAAGAAACATACCTGACCTTAAATAGTCCTACCAGACTCAAAAACTATACCATGTACAAAATATATGGCCCTAATACACAACCAGAAAGACATGGAAACATGTAACGATACACTCTACCCACGATGCGATGCGATGCGATTCACGATACTGGGTTCACGATACGATTTTTTCCCGATTTTTAAAATTGAAATCCTTTCATATTTCTCTTAAAAAATAAAATAAAATCCTGTATTTGTGATTATCTTTTATTTATCTTAATAATGAATGTCCTTTTATTTCTGCAAAACAATTTTGAATTAAGCCCAATGTGGCTGAAAAACCCCGAATTTGGCAACCAGGCGTATAGCGCCAGTAATGTCAACCAGGCGAGGTGTATAGCGCCAGCGCCCTCTGCTGTTTAAAGTGAATATTGATTCATTTTACATTTCAGATCGATTTGATTAGTGATTCTTGTGGTCCATCGTTACATCCCTACATTCTAATAGTCCTTCTTACAGCAAAGAATTAGGTATCGATTAGGAGAAGGGTTCAAGAAAATTGTACACATTTCCAAGGCTTTATATATCCGTGGAACACAGGGACAACAGTGGCGTTACCAAGAACTGGACGTGTTTACAAAACTGGCAAAAAGACAGAAAGAAAAGTGGTTCAGGATGCTGCCAAGATGGCCACAGTAACATTACAGGAACATCATGTTGATGCGGGATATTACTTTCTACAAAATCACTATAGTCAAAGATCGACTGTAATTTGACCTCTATTGATTAGTATAAAGCATTGGCATACTCCGACAATATACTCCATGTGAAATCGACACGTCTAAGAACATGACTCTCTCTCTGTTACGAAACCTTGATGAATAATAAACAGGCGTGTGAGAAATGAAGGAGCTACTGGGAGGCGTGAGGATGTATTCACTTAGAGATAATGGTAGCTGAGAGGCGGAGGAGAGGATAACAAGGCCTGCACATCCTCAGGCTCCTCCGTCACTCCCTGGGACGTGACTCAGATCGTTCTGGTTTGTAAAAGCCTTGATAAAGTTATTGATTTATGTGCAGCTCCATGTGTGGCATTGGGTTGTTTATTCTTGTTAATTGTATTTAAGCTATGGTGGTGATATTTCTCCCTATATGGAATTGTATATTGTGTATATTGTCTATAATTATATGCATATTGTGTCTTTATTATACTGGAGACACACCAATGGCTGCAACCAAATTCCTTGTCTCAAATGGACAATTAATCTAATTCTAATGGTTTTTCTTTTGGTTGGAATGGACTTTATTTAAAATCTGCTGTATGTTTGTTGTCATCTGAGGTTATTAGTTAGTTTCCAGAACTTAATCGGAACTACTGAATTGTTAATAAGGATTAAATCGATAAAAACAGAAGTGAATTGAGGGGGGGTACTTTCTTTTTCCCCTCACCGCTGTGGCGATCTGGCGCATGCGCGCTAGCACTCCGTTCTCGTAGCATCGGAGCTAAAGCTAGCCTGTTAGCTCTGGTGCGCCCCGGCTACGTTTTTCCATTCGGGTTGGGACTGTTGGCTTAACAGGACAAAATGTGAACATTTAACTCAATATGAATTCCCGTGCCGTTCCTAAAGACATACAGAAATCAGACAGCGTTAACAAAGTGATAATATTTACAATCCAGGTCATTTTAGCTTGCTAGCCTGGATCGCTAACGAGCTAGCCGTATTCAAAAAAACCTACTTGAGTTACGTCATCAGTCCAGCGGTTAAAACAATAAATAAATTGAAATAAAATGCTTATAAATGTGTAATTACGACGCGAATTTCGCATCCAAACGTATTAACAATTAAATCTTCGTTCTAAAACGAATTCATTTTGCGGCTAGTCGGGACACCATGTTATTGTTAGCGAGCTAAAGTTAGCTAGCGGAGGAATAGTTCGAAGCCCATTAGTAGCCAGGAAGGTTAGCAGCTCAGTCGTGCCCAGTGTATACCAATTAATAACACTGTTATTATTATAAAGATCACTTTTCTATAGCTCGAATACAACCGAGTCATGCTGAATACGCTGATGCTATTTAAATTAATATTTAATATTGTGAACAGCTATACCGGCTATACTGGCAGCACAATTGTGCATTAAATTAAACAAGAGACCGATCTGTCCTGAAAAAAAGACACGTTTACTAGATTACTAGGTTATAAATGGTGAATAAAGACAGACATTGTGGTGTTTTAATACCTGTCCTGAAGTCTGGGGATGGACGGACACTCCAGCTGCGGTATCCCGGAGTCCTGAGTCCGGACTCAACTCGCTGCGTCAACTTCCAATTCCGAAGCGAATTAAACACAAATCAATACACAAAGCGCCCAGATTACTCGCTCATTTAACGGCTTAAAGGCGAAATGTGTTTCAGTAGATACTGCCAACCTTTCTACATTCTTTAGTGGTAATTCCAGCAGCTCGTTTTCGTCCTAGACCGAATGGGATGCCTAAATAGGGAGCGAAGCCGGGGAGGACAACGTTAACCATCCCGGAAAACACCGCAAGGGGTGTGAGCAGCTTTTGGACAAAGCCTTCAAAGTGATCTTTATTTTAGTGTTATTTTAGCCTAGACGGATTCATTGTGTTTGATTTAAACGACACAATAACATAAACTTTCACTTTTGTGATGGCTTATAGGGAGGAAAGGTGTTGGATGGTCCGAGCACTGCACTGGTTACACCAAGTTCATTAGAAAGGATGATGATGGAATCCAATGTCATTTAAAGATCTTACTATCTTCAGTTGTAAAGATCTGATGTGATCATTTCAGTATTTAGCTATTAGGGAAGAGTGGTGTTGGATGATCCAGGCACTGGACTGGTTACACCAAAAGTTCATTAGAAAGATTGATGATGAAATGTTAAGCTCTGAGGTCCAATGTTATCTAAAGACCTATCTTCAGTTGTAGGGATTTGATGTGATAATTTGGGTATTTAGCTGTTAGGGAAGAGTGGTGTTGGATGGTCCGAGCACTGAACTGGTCACATTAAAAGTACACCAAATGTAATGCTCCGAGGTCCAATATCAACTAAAGATCTTTCTATCTTCAGTTGTAAAGATCTAATGGGATCATTTAAGTATTTAGCTATTAGGGAAGAGTGGTGTTGGATGACCCAGGCACTGGACTGGTTACACCAAAAGTTAATTAGAAAGGTCCGATGTCTGAGGTTCGATTTCAATCCTTAGTTGTAAAGATCTGATGGGAGAATTTAGGTATTGGGGAGAATGCCATTGGTTGGTCCGAGCACTGGACTGGTTACACCAAAAGTTCATTAGAAAGGATGATGGTGAAATCCAATATCAACTGAAGATTGTAAGGATCTGATGGGACAATTTAGGTATTTAAGTAATAGGGGTGAATGCCGTTGAATGGTCAAAGCAAGTCTTGTTACAAAGGTTAGAAAGTATGAGGATGAAATGGTAAACTCTGAGGTCCAATGCCATCTATAGATCTTTATATCTTTAGTTGTAAAGATCTGATGTGACAATTTATTTGACTTTAAAAATGAGTCACATTGAAAGTGGAATGTGATTGTTTTGTTTGATTAAACACTGCCACTTCCAGACATTTACAGCATTTATGAGAGTATACAATACAAGCAATTAAGGGTTAAAGGCCTTGCAAAGGGGCCCAACAGTGGAAACTTGGCGGTAGAACCAGCGACTTTACACATACTAGTCCGGTACCCTAACCACTGAGCTACCTCTGTGAAGTACCTGTGTTCTGCAATATAAAGTAAGCAGTTTGAAACCCAGATGAGACCCACGGTATTTGTTCTTTGACAGAACCAGAAAATAAATTATTATTTATTTTAATAAATTGTTTAAAATAACAATAAATTAAACAAATATTAATCAAAAGCAAGAGGCAAGTTTTTCAACACAGACATTACAGACTGCACTTGTGGCATTCTCACACTGGACATTTAAGACATCATTAACCACAGACATGTGCCGCCCTCTTCCAAATTCTTAAATGTACTGCCTTTAATTACATTCTTACTCAGAATGACCTTTGTGATAACTACCAGTCTGGCTTTAAAGCCTGCACGCTTCACAGAAACTGTTCTTAGCAGTCATTCACAGCTAACCACAGCCTTTAATTCACTAGCTTAACATGGTGGTGGTGGTTTACTTCTTACCTAAAGAAGTACCTCCTTTGCTGATGTTACAACTGTCCTCTCACATTTCTTCCACTTTATTAGGTACACCTATATTAACTTTATATAGATGCACTTTGTAGGTATACAGTCACTCTTCTCTTCCCCATCAGTCAGTAGTAGGGGACTCCTATAGAACTACACTGTATAATAAGATACCAAACTGGGATAGGTGATGGACCTTTATCAGCGTGTTAGTGCAATTTTAAGGTGTGCAGTTACAGACTACTCCTTGGTTTTTCCCTCTGCAGTGTCTTAGTCATCCTCAAGCCCTCTATCACTGTCAGTCTCGGACCACAGGTCTGCGGTCAGCTGTTAGCCGACTGTCCTTATTGACAACGATGCCTGAAGCACTCGTATCAACAACACACGCATTAGCATTCCATGCTGGAGGGGATACTGTAATTGAAATGGTCCACCAATCTGTGGTATAGGATGTGCATCTTTACTATATGGCCAAAAGTATTTGGACACCTGACCTTGAGCACGTCAGACATTTAAAAACGAATGCTAGTAAATGAGAGCGACCGCCACGTGATCTTTTCAGATAGAACAGCAGCTCTCACAAGACTGTGTATGGGAATTTGTGCCCATTCCGTTAAAAGATGACAGCATTTGTATGTATCCCAGTTTATTCCAGAGCTGTTGAGTGGGGCTGCGGTCAGGGCTCTGTGCAGGAGACTGTAGTTTCGTTTGACTGAGCTCTTCTTTGTGAAACACCTTTCCAAAACAGTTGCTGCAAAGTTGGAATCATATCATTCCCTTTTTATAACTGATTTATTACACCTGTTGTGGCTGAAACTCATAAATTCAGTGCTTAGAAGGGGTGTCCCAATACTTTTGTTCATATAGAGTATCTAGTCAGTCATGGCATGACCACTTTTCTCTTTAGATATTTCTAGTAAACAGAAAAATGAATTTCTAAGTGGTTTGACTAACCAAATCAAACATAACAAACAATAACACAAACAATGAGGCATTTTCATCTTTTATTATATTTTACTGTCATTTATTCTGTATCTTTAAATGTAATTATGTTACATGTAAGAACATTGTGTGAGCTGAAGATTAAAAATACACATATGAAACGTGTTCTGTAAACAGTGTAGTGTTGTAATCCTCCGTCTTGCTGGTGAAGTGAGGACGCGGAGGGCTTCCCCCAGAATGTGGCCTCCCCACACCGACAAAATAGAAGGGCACATGAGAGATTCGCCCGTTAGACCAGCACTGCAACGAGAAACGATCGTGATTCACATCTGAAACTTATAGAACAAGTAACAAGACACTACAGCGGTACCCTGAAACTCAACGTCAGTTGGTTCTGGGACTGAAAGACGTTGAATTTCAAGGTATTTCTTTCCATAAGGATGTTCGGGAAACCTGTTAATGTGTTCCTTAGACCATGCACTGTACACAGGTCGAGTTTAAAGGTACAAATTTCTCGACAAAGGGCGTCAAGTACTTCACATATTCTCAATATTAATTGTTGGCTCACTTTTTTACTCTGTATAAACTCTATTGTATTTCTGTGGGACACAAGTACAAGTAGATTTATTGATTAATTGATTCTTAACAACATGCCTGCGACTGAGGCTATTTTTCATGGCTGACTGTATTGGAGAGTCAGACTGGGAGTGGATTTATTTCTCTCCCTGTGTATGTACGAATTAAGGTATCATTTGCATAACTGTAAAGACAAAGGTAGAGTTTATTTAATGCACTGTATCTTATATGGCATTTTGGGAGAGGAAGGGGGCTGGGATAAAAACTTATTTGTAAGCTGGACTAAAGTTGCAGTACAAGGTGAAGATGCAATAGTTCTTAAGTAATAAAAGGTCATGGGGCTTAGTTAACGCCAGGACAGCTCATACATCATGTTCCTTACAGGAGCGATTTTATTGGATACTATCATGGTTGGGGGGGGTGATTGATGGGGACTTGGTCAGTGTTTCAGCTTTGGTTTGGGTGTGGACGTCCTTTATTGTTGGTGCTATGCCGAGTAAATATTTCATTCTGTTAATAAATGCTGGACCGCACAGCCATTATTAGGTGGGAGTGGGTTAACCTCGTACGTCCAATACGATATCTGGTGTATGTGATGTGTCCCATCTATTTTTGGAAGTAGATTCTTTCACACATACACACACATTCACACTCACCACTGTGAGCTGTGCACCGTGCTGGAAGTGAGGATGGAAGTGGATCAGCCTCGGCTCTGCTCCAGCCTCACCTTGCACGAAACCGCTGAAATGAAGCGTAAAACAGGGTTAAGGGCCTCGCTCAGGGGTCCAACAGCGGTGTCTGAGGCTTTATTTATACTGTTTATTTGACACTCACCATGGAAGCAGCTCAAAGATGGGACCGGAGCGCGTCTTAAACACAGCAATGACGGCAGGATGGTTGGAGGATTCAGAACGACCTTTCAGGAGCACAGCCAGCCTCTCTCCAGTGGGATCCCAAGCAAGCGACTGCACCTCTCCACCGACACTAATCAGTCCAGTAAATAAAAAATATGTTATTTTACCAAAGCAATAATAAAATATTGCACTTTACACGCATGTTTATAAAAAAACACGCTTACACGACGTCACCAGCAAGCTCATTGAACGTGGTCTCTGAAAGATCGGCCACAACCACAGCAGCTTTAGGTCCTCCTGAAACCAGCGAGACATAAATAATAACCTGAACCTGTATACTTATATCATATACTGTATATATTTACACATACACCATATACAAGCACTTGTAGTTCTACAATTACTGACTGTAGTTTATCAGTTTCTCTACATACTTTGTTAGCCCCCTTTCATGCTGTTCTTCAATGGTCAGGACCCCCACAGAGCAGGTATTATTTTGGTGGTGGATCATTCTCAGCACTGCAGTGACACTGACATGGTGGTGGTGTGTTAGTGTGTGTTGTGCTGGTATTAGTGGATCAGACAAAGCAGTGCTGCTGGAGTTTTTAAACACCGTGTCCACTCACTGTCCACTCTATTAGACACTCCTACCTAGTCGGTCCACCTTGTAGATGTAAAGTCAGAGACGATCGCTCATCTATTGCTGCTGTTTGAGTCGGTCATCTTCTAGACCTTCATCAGTGGTCACAGGACGCTGCACACGGGGCGCTGTTGGCTGGATATATTTTTGGTTGAGTGTAGAAACAAGGAGGTGGTTTTAATGTTATGGCTGATCAGTGTAGGTATTGAGCATGTGCAGAGGACGGGTGAGAGGTTCATGCGGTGAGGGAGAACAGACGGGGTAAAATGGAGTGGAATGATCTGCGGAAGCAGCCGAAAGAAGGAGGACATAATGAAATCACAAACAGGAAAACTGGCTAATGTGAGCCGCGCACGTGCGCCAAGATGGGTGGAGGTGTCAAGTTTCCACCCGGTCAGATTTTATTAGTTTATTGAAGCACAGATTTCTTATGAACCAGTGCTGAGGTGGGTCAGAGATCTTCAGTTCCTTATGAAGCACGTCTACACTATCGCTCATCGTCCTCACTGATACAGACGCAGCAGATAAAGCCGCTCCATTAGTTTTAAAGCTCTTATTTCTGCAGAAATAACGTTAGTCCTGTATTTTCTTGGGTTATAATCATTTATTTTATGGTCCCAGGTATAAGTAGTTGTTGCCTTTTCTTAATGTATTTAGAGCAGATTTATATTTGTAAGATTTTTGAAATTTACATACTCTAGTTTGGGCTCAAAAACTATAATAAAACTAATGACACTGCAGAGGTTATTTACCCGTCATATCAGAGAAGGTAAGAGCGTAGATCACCGCTTCTCCCTGAACGCTGAACAACAGTCTCGTTCCATCAGGACTCCAGCATGCTGACTGTGAATAGAGGGAAGAATTCATTAATTATTGTTATTGGCAAATTTATTCATGGTTTATTGCCATATGAGCGCTTTGTGACATTTCATGACATACTTTGGTTAGGATTTACAGTAGAACCTGAATACAGTGATTTTATTGCTGCAGTGACCATATAAGGTGCTTCAAATTAAGAGGTTTCAAGACAAACACTTAGATAAATACATACATACATACTTACATAAATACATTCAAAATAAATACATACAAACTAAACCACCAAAAAATGTGATTATTATACTGAGGTTGTGGCTAATGCTTTGTTATGACGTGTTGTGTTATATAGATCTTACCTGACAGCGTCCTTTTAGACAAGGCCACCTCTCACAGGTCCACATCTTGGTCTCCCACACCCTACACGCATACACACAACATTTATCCTTTAAAATATCATTATCTCACTATTTTAACCCCTATTTCCTCTAAAACACTATTTGGTTGGGCTGGCATAGTTTACCTCTGCGCCACCCAAGCACCCAGTTTCCCAATTCAGGGGGAACAAGCTACAGTGTGGAAATCTGACCCAAGTCCAGACATTAACAGCATTAATAACCTTTAATAAATCTATTTTTAATTACCACAGCTTGTATAGCTTTCCAATGACCAGTTCAAACCAAGTACCAAACCTCTTTCTGTTTTTTGAGCTGAGAAACACCGACACCTTTAAACATGGGTGCGTACCTGAAGAGCGCAGAAGGCGTGGCAGCCAAGAGCCGGCCGCCATCCGGCGACCATAAGAGATTAGTGACCCCTCCACCTCCGACACGCTGCAGAGGAACACAGCTTTCTGCAGCCACGTCCCACACCTGAATTACACCAAGCACAAAGGAAGATCAATTTAATATAAAATAAACAATTGTGAAATAACTAAACCAGAAATGTTTCAATGTATTGAAACGTACCATCATGGCCGTGTCCACGGGAGAGGCCGAAACCAGTAAAGAACCGGAAGGAGACCAAGCGATGGAGGTGACCGGAGAGTGACCCGGATGAGACAGTACCTGAGCACAGCCGGACGAGGGACTGAGGACGAAATTCAGTCAGATTATCACTCAGAATTAAGTCGTGTGTGTAAATGCAGTGTTTATGTAGTGTGTATGTGGTGTATATGCAGTGTTTATGTAGTGTGTATGTAGTGTGTACGTGGTGTATATGCAGTGTGTATGTAGTGTGTACGTGGTGTATATGCAGTGTTTATGTAGTGTGTATGTAGTGTGGTGTAGTGTATATGTAGAGTGTACGTGGTGTATATGCAGTGTTTATGTAGTGTGTATGTAGTGTGTACGTGGTGTATATGCAGTGTTTATGTAGTGTGTATGTAGTGTGGTGTAGTGTATATGTAGTGTGTACGTGGTGTATATGTAGTGTGTATGTAGTGTGGTGTAGTGTATATGTAGTGTGTACGTGGTGTATATGCAGTGTTTATGTAGTGTGGATGTAGTGTGGTGTAGTGTATATGTAGTGTGTACGTAGTGTATATGTAGTGTGTACGTGGTGTATATGTAGTGTGTATGTAGTGTGGTGTAGTGTATATGTAGTGTGTACGTGGTGTATATGCAGTGTTTATGTAGTGTGTATGTAGTGTGGTGTAGAGTATATGTAGTGTGTACGTGGTGTATATGTAGTGTGTACGTGGTGTATATGCAGTGTTTATGTAGTGTGTATGTAGTGTGTACGTAGTGTATATGTAGTGTGTACGTGGTGTATATGTAGTGTGTATGTAGTGTGGTGTAGTGTATATGTAGTGTGTACGTGGTGTATATGCAGTGTTTATGTAGTGTGTATGTAGTGTGTACGTGGTGTATATGCAGTGTTTATGTAGTGTGTATGTAGTGTGGTGTAGTGTATATGTAGCGTATATGTAGTGTGTATGTAGTGTGGTGTATAAGTAGTGTGTACGTGGTGTATATGCAGTGTTTATGTAGTGTGTATGTAGTGTGTATGTGGTGTATATGCAGTGTTTATGTAGTGTGTATATGCAGTGTATATGTAGTGTGTATGTAGTGTGTATGTAGTGTGGTGTAGTGTATATGCAGTGTGTACGTGGTGTATATGCAGTGTTTATGTAGTGTGTATGTAGTGTGTACGTGGTGTATATGCAGTGTATATGTAGTGTGTATGTAGTGTGGTGTAGTGTATATGCAGTGTGTACATGGTGTATATGCAGTGTTTATGTAGTGTGTATGTAGTGTGTACGTGGTGTATATGCAGTGTATATGTAGTGTGTATGTAGTGTGTATGTAGTGTGGTGTAGTGTATATGCAGTGTGTACATGGTGTATATGCAGTGTTTATGTAGTGTGTATGTAGTGTGGTGTAGTGTATATGCAGTGTGTACGTGGTGTATATGCAGTGTTTATGTAGTGTGTATGTAGTGTGTATGTGGTGTATATGCAGTGTATATGTAGTGTGTATGTAGTGTGGTGTAGTGTATATGCAGTGTGTACATGGTGTATATGCAGTGTGTATGTAGTGTGTACGTGGTGTATATGCAGTGTTTATGTAGTGTATATGTAGTGTGGTGTAGTGTATATGTAGTGTGTACGTGGTGTATATGCAGTGTTTATGTAGTGTGTATGTAGTGTGTACGTGGTGTATATGCAGTGTTTATGTAGTGTGTATGTAGTGTGGTGTAGTGTATATGTAGTGTGTACGTGGTGTATATGTAGTGTGTATGTAGTGTGGTGTAGTGTATATGTAGTGTGTACGTGGTGTATATGCAGTGTTTATGTAGTGTGTATGTAGTGTGTACGTGGTGTATATGCAGTGTTTATGTAGTGTGTATGTAGTGTGGTGTAGTGTATATGTAGCGTATATGTAGTGTGTATGTAGTGTGGTGTATAAGTAGTGTGTACGTGGTGTATATGCAGTGTTTATGTAGTGTGTATGTAGTGTGTATGTGGTGTATATGCAGTGTTTATGTAGTGTGTATATGCAGTGTATATGTAGTGTGTATGTAGTGTGTATGTAGTGTGGTGTAGTGTATATGCAGTGTGTACGTGGTGTATATGCAGTGTTTATGTAGTGTGTATGTAGTGTGTACGTGGTGTATATGCAGTGTATATGTAGTGTGTATGTAGTGTGGTGTAGTGTATATGCAGTGTGTACATGGTGTATATGCAGTGTTTATGTAGTGTGTATGTTGTGTGTACGTGGTGTATATGCAGTGTATATGTAGTGTGTATGTAGTGTGTATGTAGTGTGGTGTAGTGTATATGCAGTGTGTACATGGTGTATATGCAGTGTTTATGTAGTGTGTATGTAGTGTGGTGTAGTGTATATGCAGTGTGTACGTGGTGTATATGCAGTGTTTATGTAGTGTGTATGTAGTGTGTATGTGGTGTATATGCAGTGTATATGTAGTGTGTATGTAGTGTGGTGTAGTGTATATGCAGTGTGTACATGGTGTATATGCAGTGTGTATGTAGTGTGTACGTGGTGTATATGCAGTGTTTATGTAGTGTATATGTAGTGTGGTGTAGTGTATATGTAGTGTGTACGTGGTGTATATGCAGTGTTTATGTAGTGTGTATGTAGTGTGTATGTGGTGTATATGCAGTGTATATGTAGTGTGTATGTAGTGTGGTGTAGTGTATATGCAGTGTGTACATGGTGTATATGCAGTGTTTATGTAGTGTGTATGTGGTGTATATGCAGTGTATATGTAGTGTGTATGTAGTGTGTATGTAGTGTGGTGTAGTGTATATGCAGTGTGTACATGGTGTATATGCAGTGTTTATGTAGTGTGTATGTGGTGTATATGCAGTGTATATGTAGTGTATATGTAGTGTGTATGTAGTGTGGTGTAGTGTATATGCAGTGTGTACATGGTGTATATGCAGTGTGTATGTAGTGTGTACGTGGTGTATATGCAGTGTTTATGTAGTGTATATGTAGTGTGTACGTGGTGTATATGCAGTGTTTATGTAGTGTGTATGTAGTGTGTATGTGGTGTATATGTAGTGTGTATGTGGTGTATATGTAGTGTGTATGTAGTGTGTATGTAGTGTGGTGTAGTGTATATGCAGTGTGTACATGGTGTATATGCAGTGTTTATGTAGTGTGTATGTGGTGTATATGCAGTGTATATGTAGTGTGTATGTAGTGTGTATGTAGTGTGGTGTAGTGTATATGCAGTGTGTACATGGTGTATATGCAGTGTTTATGTAGTATGTATGTGGTGTATATGCAGTGTATATGTAGTGTATATGTAGTGTGTATGTAGTGTGGTGTAGTGTATATGCAGTGTTTATGTAGTGTGTACGTGGTGTATATGCAGTGTTTATGTAGTGTATATGTAGTGTGGTGTAGTGTATATGTAGTGTGTACGTGGTGTATATGTAGTGTGTATGTAGTGTGTACGTGGTGTATATGTAGTGTATATGTAGTGTGTATGTAGTGTGGTGTAGTGTATATGCAGTGTTTATGTAGTGTGTATGTAGTGTGGTGTAGTGTATATGTAGTGTGTATGTAGTGTATATGGAGTGTGTACGTGGTGTATATGGAGTGTGTACGTTGTGTGTATATAGTGTGTAGGTAATGTGTTGGTAATGTGTATATGGTGTGTATGTAGTGTGTATGTAGCGTGTACGTGGTGTATATGTAGTGTATATGTAGTGTGTACGTGGTGTATATGCAGTGTTTATGTAGTGTGTATGTAGTGTGGTGTAGTGTATATGTAGTGCGTATGTAGTGTGTATATAGTGTGTACATGGTGTATATGTAGCATGTATGTAATGTATATGCAGTGTGTATGTAATGTATGTGTAGTGTGTACATAGTTTGTAAATTGTGTGTATGTAGTGTGTACATGGTGTATATGTAGTGTGTTCGTAGTGTATATGGAGTGTGTACGTGGTGTATATGGAGTGTGTACGTTGTGTGTATATAGTGTGTAGGTAATGTGTTGGTAATGTGTATATGGTGTGTATGTAGCGTGTATGTAGCGTGTATGTAGCATGTATGTGCCAATACCGTGTAGAGAGCGAGTTGGGGTCCACGTGCCAGACCAGCAGGCAGGTATGACAGGCCACAGCCAGAGCGGAGGCACACAGAGGCTTCCACCCTACAGCGCTCACACTCCTCTGCAGCCGGTGCTTCAGAGTCGGAGTCGTCGTACTGAAGAGAAAACAGAATCAACCGCTCACAGGATCAGAACTATCAGACCAAACTGCAGATTCATTTAATTATTTGTATTTAGTCATAATTTTAAGTCACTCTGTGTAAACGCGTCTGTTAAATGCAGCAAATGTAAATATAAAAAGGGTTTAATAATATTTGTTAACCAGAATCCCATAAAACATTTTGAGGAGCGAGTGTTTGATACAGGTGACCGTTAACGTACCTGCGAGAGCTGTAGATCCTGATGGAATCATCCAGCAGGGCTACTGCAAATTTGTCTGTATGTGGATGCCACGCAAAGCTTCGTACGGTGCTATCAGACCTAAAATAAACAAAAACAAACAACAGAAATGCGAATGAAAGCTCACATACGTGGCTAGAACAAGGGAGGGAACTGCTGCAATTATGACCTCAGAGACGGGGGACACGGAGAACAATGTGTGACGATACGGATCTCCATATAACCCATATGAAGCGGTCTGTAATGCACGTGTATCTACTGCTGCAGACGTCGAAACCTCATCGAAAAAGGCCGAAGTATTCAGTCCCGATTGCTTCTTTTGTTCACCTGCACCAGGCGGGTTCATATAAAGAGCCGTATAGCGCACGGAGAACCCTCATATAACAATAACACACACTATGTTCTATTATAGGTCCGGTCGTAAAGAAAAATAATACTAATAAATGAATACATTTAAACAGCTCAGAAACACAAAACAAACTAGTACATGATCGCCCCCTTGTGGAGCTTTTGTTTTACATTGTGTAAACCACAGTGGGACCAGATTGTACAGAGCAAAACAGAGAGAATAATATGATATGTGCAATATGAGTGATAAACGTGATTTACCAATCCAACACTTGGGAGAATTCAGCAACCATGTCCACACCACTTAACTGAAAAAATACAAGCAAATAAAAAACAGAACAGTTATTAAACTGCTATTATTTGTTCAATTTAAATACAGTTTGATGCTCAGCCGCAGCGCTTACAGTCAGATGTGGGAACAGAGAGCAATGAAACGAAGACGCCCATCTCAGCAGAGCCAAAACACTCCCCGAAATCAGGGTCAGACTCGTCGGTACTGTGGAGAACACACGAAACATGTGTTATGAGGGGTGCGTATAGAACAAAAATACCTCAAACACGCCTAAACAAACCACACACACCTTCTTCAGAACTGTTCGTGATTTCGTCTAACAGGCCATAAAGTCCTGCGTCACGCCTACACGGGGAGAGAAAACATGTGGACACTGTTAGAGTCATAAACAGTCTCACACGAAATACTGCAGCTGTCGTGAACGCAGCATCAAACAGGCGGAATTCCATACGGTGCTTTTCTGGCCCAATCTAGTCATATCCAATTCCCTGAACATATTCCACCTCTACTGCTGTAACTAACACGTGTGCAGTAGCCAACTGCTTCTTTCAGCAATATGGAGATCCGTATAGCGCACAGAGTCACGCCCTGATCTCCATTATTCCTCACTGTTATCCATGTAGACGAGCCGCACGGCCAATATGAGGTTTTAAAGGTGTGTGTTTGTGTAGGTGTTTGTGTGTGTGTGTAACATGTGTTTGTATATGTGTGTTTGTGTGTGTTTGTGTGTAGGTGTGAGTGTGTATGTAGGTGTGTGTTTGTGTGTATGTAGGTGTGTGTGAATGTATGTAGGTGTGTTTGTGTGTATTGATGTGTATGTGTGTGTTTGTAGGTGTGTGTGTGTGAGTATGTGTGTGTGTGTGTGTGTGTGTGTGTGTGTGTGTTTGTGTATGTGTGTGTGTTTGTGTGTGTAGATGTGTGTGTGTGTTTGTGTGTGTGTGTGTGTTTGTGTGTGTAGATGTGTGTGTGTGTTTGTGTGTGTGTTTGTGTGTGTGTGTAGATGTGTGTTTGTGTGTGTGTAGGTGTGTATTTGTGTGTAGGTGTGTGTGTGTGTGTATGTGTGTGTGTGTTTGTGTGTGTAGATGTGTGTGTTTGTGTATGTGTAGGTGTGTATTTGTGTGTAGGTGTGTGTGTGTGTGAGTGAGTATATGTGTAGGTGTGTGTGTGTGTAGGTGTGTGTAGGTGTGTGTGTGTATGTGTGTGTGTGTAGGTGTGTGTGTGTATGTGTGTGTAGGTGTGTGTGTGTAGATGTGTGTGTGTATGTGTGTAGGTGTGTGTGTGTATGTGTGTGTAGGTGTGTGTGTGTAGATGTGTGTGTGTAGGTGTGTGTGTGTGTGTGTGTAGGTGTGTGTGTGTATGTGTGTGTAGGTGTGTGTGTGTAGGTGTGTGTGTGTAGATGTGTGTGTGTGTGTGTACCAGGCTCCAGCGCTTCTCATCCACAGTGTGTCTCTGTGATCCAGGAATGCTGCTTTGCTGCTGCTCTCTGGACGACTGTGTGGCTTCAGGTTTTCCCTCAGAAAAAGAAGACTCGGAGGATTCCAGTGCTAACAAACAGTGGAAACAAACACAGCAGTCACCATGACGATTAGAGGGTCGCTGGTTCGAGTCCCACCCATTGCTAGGTACTGTTTTTATGTTTAGACTGTATCATTTCAATGTGAATAGTACTAAAGATTTACAAATAATTGGATTTTTTATTTGCATTTGTTAGATGCTCTTCCTGACACAACCCTCCTATTTCTGTCAGGGCTTGGGAACAGCACAGAGAGCGCACCGACAACTGAGCCTTCCAGTGTCCGCACAGACACCAAGATTCAAAAATTAGTGTCCCAATACTTTTGTCCATATAGTGAGGGTAATTCAAATACTGAAATAAAAGGATGTTACCTGTTTATGGTAGCAGTCTGGAGAGCTTCCTGATACGAGTTCATTATTGGCCTCGTATAAAGTGATCTGACCGTTCAGCAGCGGTGGAGGGAAGAGCTCGAGGGAACACATCGTTCAAACACGGAGCTGAAATATAAAACAAAAACTCTCACTACAGCCTGCAGTGGTACAACAGAAACATTCATTATTCTTGCCACCATAATCCAATATGAGGTCTTTTTTGATGATTGAATAAGTGAACTGCCAGTATATTATGAGTCTTAAAACAGCACAATAATAATAATAAGTATAATAATAATAATTAAACAATAATTAAGATAAGTATAATATTACTAACGACAAGATTAATGGTAATAATGATTCATATAATTACAACAATTAGTATAATAATAATAACAATAGGTATAATATTAATAATAACTATTAATATTTATTATTTAATAAGTATAATAATAATAACAATTAAATAATGAAGATAAGTATAATATTAATAATAACACTAATAACGATAAGTATATTAATAACAATATTAACGATATTTCACAGTACTTATAATAAATACAATAATAATAATATAACGATAATAAAAACGATGTTATTAATAATATTTATATAACATATAATAGCAACAGGTTTAACAATAATAATAATAATATAAGTATAATAATAATAATAGAGCGATAACAACGATGTTTATAACAATATTAATGATTAGTATAATTACAACAATAAGAATAATAATAGAGTATTAGTAATATATATATATATATATATTTATATTAATATTAATAATAACAATGTTAACCATAACACTACTAATAATAAGTATAATAATAATAATAACTGCTATAATAATAATAAAACATAATAACAATATTTTACAATAATTATAATATAATATAACGATAATAAAAACGATGTTATTAATAAGTATAATAATAATAATGGTAATAACACTACTAACGATACATATAATAATAATTATATATAAATAATAATAATACAAATTTATAACGATATTTTACAATAATTATAATAAGCACAACAATAATAATATAACGATAATTATATATGTATAAACAATGTTATATATAAATTATAATGATAATAATAATAGCTTTAAGTTTAACATTAATAGTATTAGAACGATAATAACGTTATTATTATTGTTATATTACTGTTGTTATTATTATTAACATTAATAACAACAGTAATATAACAATATAATGATGATGTTAATAATACGTTATTAAAACTTTATACTGATCACTTATTATGAAAGTAAGAAGCTGATAAACGTTCTTTAATAGCTGCTAACTTGCTAACTGCGACTAATCCAGCTAACCTAGCACTATTAGTATTAAAATTCTGACTATAAACGTTCATTTAGTAAACGTGTTTCTTTAGGACTCAGAAATAATTTAGTATTTGACTCAAAAGTTAAAATTACTTGTAACTGAGAGCAGAACAGAGTTCAGAACTCAGAGTAGCATTAGCGCCATTCCCTCAAACACAGGGAGAGTTAGCACTCTCAGCTACAGCGAGCCGCGAGGGACACGCAGGACGCGAGACCGTAAAAGCGCTACAGCTCTACACTGCCATCTACAGGACTAAAGTGGAACTGCATTAAATCACAGTTTACGTTTGTTTCATTCATTCATTCATTTACTGTCTGTTACCAAAGCTTTATCCTGGTCAGGGTCGTGGTGGGTTCGATTCATTAGGTGAAAAGCAGAAAACACCCCAGACAAGTGGCCAGTCTATTACAGGACACACACACAAAATTTTTTGTAGCTCCAATCTGCTGGACTGCATGTCTTTGGACATTTGATGAAGGAAACCGGAGCACCCCGAGGAAAGCAAACTCATCATACAACTCATCACACACCCTCCATGACCTGCTAGTCAGACAGCAGGGCACTTTCGGGACATCATTGAACACTGAGCCACTATCAGGACAGACTCATGTTGATATTTACTGCAAAGAACGCCTTACAACAGTTTAGAATATTACAAGATAAGATAAGACTTTATTGATCCCGAAATAAGGGCTCGTCCGGGATTTGAAACCCGGGACCTCTTGCACCTAAAGCAACAATCATACCCCTAGACCAACAAGCCAGCCAATATACTGTACATTATATATCTCCTCTGACAATGTTTACTGCAATTACATGTTTTAATAGTTCTTTGTATTACATACTACATCTATCTGTCTGTCTGTCTGTCTGCCTGTCTGTCTGCCTGTCCGTCTGCCTGCCTGTCTGTCTGTCTGTCTGTCTGTCTGTCTGTTTGTCTGTCTAACATACCTTGGGCCTTTTACTTACTTACTTAATATTTTTTATGTACCTTGAGCTGCTGTAATCTATCTACCTATCTACCTATCTATCAGAAAGGACCCTGGCTGTCCGGGCAGCACGGTGGCTCGGTGGGTAGCACTGTTGTCTCACAGCAAGCAGGTCCTGGGTTTGATCCACAGGTGGAGGAGTCCGGGTCCTTTCTGTGTGGAGTTTGCATGTTCTCCCCGTGTCTGTGTGGGTTTCCTTCGGGAGCTCCGGTTTCCTCCCACAGTCCAAAGACGTTCAAGTGAGTTTTTGACATTAAACTGATGAACTGTGAACTGATGAATCTTGTGTAATGAGTAACTACGTGTCTTGTCAAATAAATAAATAAATAAACTCTGGCTGCCCAGCTGGGGAATCGAACCCAGGAACTTCTTGCTGCCTCTCCACCCCTCCACTTCCCCCCATTATTTGCATGAAATGTTCCTGGTGTGCACATGGATGTAAGAGATGAATCTCTGTATGGAACCGGAGGTACCGTTTAAGCCCCCTGTGTGATTCTGGCGCCCCCTGGCGGTATCAAGGCGGTACTAGCGGGCGTGACGTCAGTTCAGCACTGGACAGCTCATCCCCCCCTTTCTCCCGATCCCCAGCTTTATCCACAAGGCCCGTTTACCCCGATGGGACTCGATCCGAATCGGCTGATTTTACGCGCACTGCCGGGGACACGAGGCGAGAAGAGCAGCGGAGAGGAAACGCGGGGAAAAACGAGGTCTGAGCCGGGATTCGAGCGGAGAAAAATCTGATCCACCCCGTACCTGACAACGCGACAACAACCGAGCTCGGTACACGGTAATGTGCGGCTCTTTTAACGCTCCAACGCGCAGTCTGTGCGCCCGGTTTGTTTTTTATTGGTTCGAGTCTCATTGCGACTCAGTGAGTCTGGAATGCGGGTTAAATCGATGCGATTGTTTATAATGTACCGTTAAATGTACCGAGTGTGTGTACGGGAGTGTGTGCGTGCGCATGCGTGCGTCCGCTCGCTCAGACATTGCGGCACTTTGCGCTGGTTCTGAGGCGCACGGCTCGGTGATCTCACGCCGACCACTGACGCGTGTATTCGGCCGTGATTTCTGTTTGTTTTTGCTTGTTTGTTTGTTTGTTTGTTTATCGGGACGGTTTTGCGCACCGGTGTATTGTTCGCCTCTAGCGCGCCGTGATTAACGGTGCAATATCTCGGAGCGCCGTGGTTAGCGCTGCGGGTTTCGTTTAGCGTCAAAACACACGCACACACACACACACACACACACACATCATGTGATACGAACTTACACTGGACGTTCTGAGCAATCTTGCGTTTGCGTATTTACTCACATTTAAGCGCACCGGAGTGTAAATTACGCAAAGATCGTAGCGCTTAAGCCTCCTTTAATAAGACTCCCTACTATTGTTTACAGCTAAGTCATTCATTCACGGTCTGTTTTACCACCGCTGTATCCTGGTCAGGGTTGCGGTGTGTCTGATTCACTCATACTTATTGTGGGAGGGAACCGGAGCACCCGGAGGAAACCCACACGGACACAGGGAGAACATGCAAACTCCAAACAGATAGGAACCTTGGATCTTCCTGGTATCAAAAGACTACACTCGGGGTTATGGGGTGCATGTTACTAGTGGTTTAAGACTTTAGTATGCTACACCATATGGACAAAAGTATTCGGATGCCGGACCGTGAGCTTGTCGGACGTCCAATTTCAAAACCAAACTGTATTAAAATATAGTGACCTCTAAACAGAGTGATCTTCTGAGAAGGCAAAAGAGTATAGCTGTTTGTATAGCTGGGCACTGATGTTGACCAAGAAAGTCTCAGTTGACGTTCCGGTTCATCTGCTGAGCCACTCAGGAGCTACAAAACCACATCAATTCCCACGAGTTCCGTTACATGAGAATGCTAAAGGCGGCTTTGTTGTATGACAGGACTTGGTGAAAGGAATCAGAAGATCAGAAAGACCAAGAATAAACTGGACTGCATTAGTCCCACAAACCCACGTCTTAAATGTGCAGAGACACAAAGCTGATCAGAGACACAAAGCTGATCATCTAGTCCTGATTAGAAGTAGAGCTTGTGAAGAAGAACCATCAGTCAGAGCAAGAATGAGAGAGAGAGAGAGAGAGAGAGAGAGAGAGAAAGCAAAAGAGAGAGAGAGAGAGAGAGAGAGAGACTTGCTTTTCTAAAACTTCTTGGTTCTTGGTTCTTGATTTCCCTGCTTCTCATGTTTGCTTGATATACACCATAACCAGTTACAAACCCCAGTTCAAGAAAAGTTGGGACTCTTTATAAAATGCATTAAAAAGAAGAATCTGTCTCACTCCAAAAAAGTTGGGGCGGGGGCGTGTTTCCCCTCCGTCTCAATATGAGACTCAACAGTCCGTGCTCGCTGTCGTCTGATTCTCCTCTTCATTATGCACCGGACATTTTCAATAGGAGACAGATCTGGACTGCAGGCAGGCCAGTCAAGCACATGCACTCCGTGTCTATTAAGCCATGTTACTGTAGCATGTGCTAAATAAAGCCTGGAATTGTCCGGCTGAAATAATTATGGACTTTCTGGGAAAAGACCTCTGTCTAACATCCCAACATACACCTCTGTGTCAGTGGAAGCTTCACACATATGCAGGTCACCTACGCCATGGGCACTGACGCACCCCATACCATGACAGATTTTTGCTTTTGCAGCTTTCACTCATATCAGTCTGGATGGTCCTTGACGTCTGTTTTTTCCAGAAAACAAGCTAATCTGTGGACTCATCTGACCACAGCTTATGTGTCTTTTGGTCCATCTGAGATGAGCTCAGGCCCATATAATTGAAGTCTGGCTTTTTTTTTGAGTAATTGAGTTTCAGGTTGCATTTCTTGATGCAGTGTGGAACTGTGTTAAGTAACATCGGTTTTCTAAAGTGCTCCCAAGCCCATATAGTTATATTTACAGAAATATCATGATGGTTTCTCACACAGTATCGTCTGAGGACTCAAAGGTCACACACATTCATTAGTGGTTTCTGTTCTTGCTTTACACGGACTGAGATTTCTCCAGATTTAATAAATCTTTTCACAATATCATGTAAGGTAGATGGCGCTGATGCGCTGATGCTCTACAGTGCCACCCAGTGGTCAAAAAGTACATTAAGTACCTGTTAGGATAGATGAAAACCAGCAGTGACCTCTTTCTGCGTAACCTTGCACTGGTTTTAACCTCAGATTTTCTTTTTCAGGTGCTTCGTCGTCAGCGTTTCAGCTCTTCCACGTAAACATCGAGGGCTGCCAACCTTGGAGGTCCCTTAGATGAGTGTGGCTGCCCATGGCTTGCATCCATGAGCAGTGTCCCTCCCCCTCCCTTTCGGGATTCAACACCCCGATCTCCGACACCCCTTTCCGGCGGCCGGACTCCGACGTGGCCCCCTGCACCCCGGACACGGAGCTCACGCCCACGCAGTGCGTCCTGCGCAATGTTCTGTCCATCGACCCCATCGGGGACGGGGGCACGAGCCACACGCGGGGCAACACGCCCACGCCCAGCGACGAACAGTTCTCCAACAGCGTGCTGAAGCTGCACGAGGGCGGGGCCGAGGGCGGGGCCATGCGCAGCCAGTCCGAGAGCTTCAGGCTGCAGGCGGGAGGAGGAGGGTTTCTCGAGGGACTGTTCGGCTGCCTGAAGCCGGTGTGGACCATGATCGGCAAGGCGTACTCGACGGAAAACAAGCAGACCCACGAAGGTGAGGGGCAAAGAGGTAATGATCTATTATTTTAGGTGGGATTCGTTTTTCGGGGTCATTGTTTTTACTTACGTGGTCACATGATCACGCTCCTTTTGCAACATGCCATATCAACACGCCCAAAACAGGGCACTCGGGTGGCGTGGTGGTAAAACACACATAATTATAAAGAATCCCTCATTACTGCTGCAATTCTGACCTCTGCTGGCTGTTTGATGGCAGTACACATACAGACGGGGGAGAATTGAGATCAGTGTGTGACTCTTCGTGCACTACATGGATCTCCATACGAACCCGCAGGTGAAAAGACGCGGTCGGTACTGCACACGTGTCAGAAGGGGCGTGTGTTAGATACGGCTCTCCTCGGTCAGGAGCGGAGGTCTGCAGCAGTATACAAGTGTGCAGTAGTCAACCGCTTCTTTTCACCTGCACGAGCTGGGTTCATATAGAGATCCGTATAGCGCACGGTGAAAAGAAGCGGTAGACCACTGTGCATATGTCAAAGTGCCGTGTGTTTGTTAGATGTTGAAGTGAAACATCCAAACACCGCCTGTCCGTAATCTCTTCCTCAGAGTCCTGGGAGGTGCCGTTTGAGGAGATTTCGGAGCTGCAGTGGGTGGGCAGCGGGGCACAGGGCGCCGTGTTCCTGGGTAAGTTCCACAGTGAAGAGGTGGCTGTGAAGAAAGTCAGAGACATCAAGGAAACCGACATCAAACACCTACGCAAGCTCAAACACCCCAACATCATAACGTTCAAGTGAGTAAACACACGCGGGAAGACCTGATTGGATTCTGGGACTGGCATTTTTGTTGGGTATTATTGTGGCACTGCAAACTATGTGGACAGCGTAGTTTTTGTTGCTCCTCATCAATGCTGCAGTTATGACCTCTACTGGCCGATCGATGGTATTGCACCATGAGATTCTCCATGTGTGATACGGAGCGTTAGATGAAACCACTTCATGCAGGTGAAACGAAGTGGTCGGCTACTGCGCTCGTTAGTCATGAACCTTCTCGGTCAGGAGTGGGATATGACTAAGCAGCAGTTGGATTTGACTAGACTGGGACTGCAGCAAGAAGCGTTGGTACCACATTGCTCCAAGGGACCTGGGTAGACAGCTCACCTTCAGCCACTGTCTATAAGAAGTTTGGCATGTTCTCTACGTGTCCATGAATTTCCCACTTTGGTTTCCTTCTCCCGCCAGCATGCCCACAGGTGGATTGGCTGCCCTAAATCACTTATAGGTTAATCAAGATGGAAGAAACGTACATAAATGCTCCAGCTGTTCTATATATGTGCTATTTGCTGCGAATGATCTTGGTATGCCCCCTACCCACATTATTTAGATATATCCAACCCCTCTCCTAACATACTGATGTAAAAATGATAAACATATTCCACTCATCCACACACTAGCTTTGCGATATGTTATTGATACGTTGTTTATATTATGATAGGAATGTTCTTCTTACATGTGCCGTCTTACGTGTCCGTCTGTGTTTCAGGGGTGTGTGCACTCAGGCTCCGTGTTACTGCATCATTATGGAGTACTGTGCTCAGGGGCAGCTTTATGAGGTACTGAGAGCAGGAAGAAAAATCACCCCGTCGCTGCTGGTCGACTGGGCCATGGGTATCGCAGGTGGTATGAACTACCTCCACCTGCACAAGATCATTCACCGAGACCTCAAATCACCCAAGTGAGTTCTGCACATACTGCACTCCCCCCACGTCTAAAAATAATAATAATATTAATAATATTAATAATCCCGTGAGCCTGATCTAATAATAAACATATTTATATATATAGCTTTATTAAAAATAGC
This sequence comes from Trichomycterus rosablanca, assembly GCF_030014385.1. NCBI lineage: Eukaryota > Metazoa > Chordata > Actinopteri > Siluriformes > Trichomycteridae > Trichomycterus > Trichomycterus rosablanca. The sequence goes on from NC_085994.1 coordinate 40,735,529, forward strand.
TTTATTAACAAGGATAATAATAATAAAATAAACTATAATAATAACAACAACATAAATAATAATAACATTATTAATAATAATAACATTAACAATGATAATAACAATAAAATAAACTATAATAATAATAATAACAACAAACACAATAATAATAATTATATAAACAATAACAACAACAGCAATAATATTAACAACAATAATAAAAACATTAGTAATAATATTAATAATAACATTAACATTAACAATAACAATAAAAACATTAGTAATAATATTAATAATAACATTAACAATGATCATAATTATATAAACAATAACAATAATAATAGCAATAACAACAACAACAACAATAATAATAATAATAATAGTAATAATAAATTAAATAAAAAATAATAAATTCTAGTGTTTGTTTTATGTTTTATAATTATCTATGTACAGCACTTTGTCACAGCTGTTGTTGTTTTTAAAGTGCTCTATAAATAAAGTTGAGTTGAGTTGAGTTGAGTTAATAATAAAAGAAGGTCGAGCAGTCACACACAGATTGTGGGAGAGAATTCCAAAGTTCGGAAGAAGTAAATCTGAACGACCCGCCGCCTAATGACACGATACATTCTCTATTGGCTGCTAGGAGTGTTTTATATGTAAATAATAATATTGCCTAATAATTCCAATTAACCAATTAACAAACAGATTAGAGATTTATGTTTCATTACTTGTTAAACATTATCTATTACATTTAAATGAATTTTGTTGCAGGAATAATAGACAAGAATATGTAACAACCTTAATATGGATAGAATTATTAATGTAATAAAACACATTAGACTTGCAAATGATCTGAGGGTTTACTAGAAAGGTGCATCAACTTGAATGCAGTACAAATAGATTATTTGTTTTAATTTGGGAATTAAATAAAACACTAACAGGAAGGGTCATACCAACAGTTCCTTATCAAAGTCAAGGGTAAAATCAACAACCTTTTATTAAGTCAAATGTTTGTTAAAGCAGATTGTTGAGACACATCCAAGCATTTATGTTTTTACTGTCAGTTCATTGCTGCACTTACAGCTATGTTATTAATCATTAGCATTTAAGTAAAAGTGTTAAGTAATGTGTTACATAGGAGCTTATATATACAAGAACAGTACAATAAGAGGACAAGAACAGAACCCGATGGGTCACAAACTGATGTTTACAAATCATCTGTCAGGTTATGAGGTTATGACAAACCGCCATGTTTATAAGCTGTTATTATTCTCTCCTGTTAGCATGCTGATCACACACGACGACCTGGTCAAGATCTCAGATTTTGGCACGTCAAAAGAGCTCCGAGATAAGAGCACAAAAATGTCTTTTGCTGGCACGGTGGCATGGATGGCACCAGAGGTGATCAGGAACGAACCCGTCTCAGAGAAAGTGGATATCTGGTAGGTGTTTACTCTTCAGCCAGGATGAATAAATGAATGACCGGGGCAGGAATGCTGGATGTTGGTCAGTCTGGATTGAGTTTAAACTGTTTAATTCAGGGGGTCAAAACTACGATCTGTTAGCATTTTAAACAGTCAGTAATTTTTGAATATATTTATATTTTACAAATGTAATAAAACTTGGTCCGCTATTAAGCAGATGAATTATAAGGTGTAATTCATTATTTGAACACTGGGTGTCGCTATAATTCAGTCTAAAACGCCCCCTGTCTCTCATAAACGTTTGATAAGAAACTACAGAGACGATTTCAGGCACGTCGGGAAAATTAATATTTAATTAATAATTAATATTCAGAGGGACGTGGGTATGTTTAATTAGTCATGAAACAGTTGCTGTAATGACGGAGTGTAATAATGTTTCATAAGGATTATTCACTGGTAAGTAAAATCATAGTAAATAAATCATTCAAATTCATCACTCGAATAAAAATGAGGCCTGTTACTTTTTTATTTGTTTTATTAATGTAACCGGCTATTGGATAATTTTTCTACCCAGCTGGAGAAGTTTGGACACCCCTGATTTAATTTCTACTGAATTCCTTAAAACAAGGACGGACCTGGAACTGATAAATAAACCACAATTATAAATTTACAAATAGAAACTAGAAATGATTAAAAAGACCTAAACATAACACAGATCATGACATAAACCACACAATCATGTGTATAAAGTGGCGGAAAACTCAAATAAATAAACCAAAGATGTGAGCACAATATATACCGGCCCAATATTCAGATATACTGATGTAAAAATGATTAATAACCATAATCCACTCACATCACTAGCTTTATGTAATGTTTGGAACCATTAGTGTTCCCATCAGTTGTTAGTATGGCAGGAATGTATCACAGTGCCAGGAGTCCAGTAGTGATGTTATTAAAGATGTTGTTATTATTAGCTGAGTGTTTCTACACCTGATATTTATGGAGAGCCTTTATTCATCATATATTCATCTACACGTGTACAGTACAATGACATGCATGTTTCATGTATTACTGGGATCAGAGCGCAGGGTCAGGAATTGTACGGCGCCTTTGGAGTCGAGAGGGTTAAAGTCCTCGCTCAAGGGCCCAGCGGTGGCCACGGGGGAGCCAGGATTCTGACCAACAACCTTCCGATTAAAAACATAAAGCTGTAACCACCACCAGTCAGATCTATATTTTCTGTACATCAGACGATTAGTATGAGGTTCATATAGTCATGATTTTCCGTCCTCTTACTTCTGGTTCTTCTTGCAGGTCGTTCGGTGTGGTTCTGTGGGAGATGCTGACAGGTGAAATCCCCTACAAAGATGTGGACTCCTCCGCTATCATTTGGGGAGTGGGTAACAACAGCCTGCAGCTGCCCCTACCTGAGAGCTGCCCCGATGGCTTTAAGATCCTCCTAAAACAGTGCTGGTGAGTAAAATCAGCCACGATGAAACAGAACCTGGAGTTGTGGAACGCTCCCCTATAATAAATTCACTATAGAAAATGTTTATATGTCGGTTCAGGTAAAGTACGGTACAGGAAGGGCGTCCGGTGTATGGTATGAGGACCAGATCTGCTGTGGTGACACCTAAATATATACGGGAGCACTAAAAGAAAAAATGCTTATTAACATTATCAATAGAAGTCAAAATGCTGAATTTAATTCATGATCATGGTTACGTGTGTGCAGGAACTGCAAGCCTAGAAACAGGCCGTCGTTCAGACAGATCCTGCTGCATTTGGACATAGCCTCGGCCGACGTGCTTTCCACCCCGCAGGAGACCTACTTTAAATCACAGGTAACACACACGTGCTCAGAATTGCCTTTTAGGTCTAATTAGGTCAAATTAGGGCTGATCAATGTGGTGTCCATGTGTCCAGTGTCCATCATGAGCTTGTCAGACGTCTCATTTTAAAAATGCTGGAGTTTCTCTTCATGTCTTTGTAGAGCTCGCTCATGCTGGAACAGGAAAGGGCCTTCCCTAAACTTTTGCTAAAAAGTTGGAAGCTTATTTTTCTTTTCTTTTCGAAAATTAAAGGGGCGTCCCAATACTTTTGAATATGTATTGTATTGATTAGATCAGCTGGATCAAATGCAGTATATTTTGTGTCTAGTTTAGCTTGTGTAGTGGTATCTCAGCGGTTAAGGTACAGGACTAGTACTCAGAAGGTTGCTGGTTTAAGCCCCACCACCACCAAGTTGCCCTCTTGGGCCTCTGAGCAAGACTTGAATTGTATTTAGTCATAATTAAAAGTCGTTTTAGGATAAAAGTGGCTGTTAACTGCAGTAAACGTGAGCGTGTGTGTGGTGTGTGTGTGTGGTGTGTGTTTGGTGTATGTGTGGTGTGTTTGGTGTGTGTGTGTGGTGTGTGTTTGGTGTGTGTGTGTGGTGTGTGTGGTGTGTTTGGTGTGTGTGTTTGGTGTGTGTGTGTGGTGTGTGTTTGGTGTGTGTGTGGTGTGTTTGGTGTGTGTGTGTGGTGTGTGTTTGGTGTGTGTGTGGTGTGTTTGGTGTGTGTGTGTGGTGTGTGTTTGGTGTGTGTGTGTGGTGTGTGTGGTGTGTTTGGTGTGTGTGTGTGGTGTGTGTTTGGTGTGTGTGTGGTGTGTGTGGTGTGTTTGGTGTGTGTGTGTGGTGTGTGTTTGGTGTGTGTGTGGTGTGTGTTTGGTGTGTGTGTGTGGTGTGTGTGGTGTGTTTGGTGTGTGTGTGTGGTGTGTGTTTGGTGTGTGTGTGGTGTGTGTGCAGGCTGAGTGGCGTGAGGAGGTGAAGCAGCACTTTGAGAAGATCAAGTCTGAAGGAACGTGTCTGCACAGGCTGGACGAGGAGCTCATCAACCGCCGACGCGAGGAACTCAGGTCAGAACGGTGACGAGCAAACACGCGCACACACACACCTACTCAGGCACACACACACTCACATACACACACACACAATCAGGCACACGCACTCACTCACACACACACACAATCAGGCACACACACACACACACACACACACACACACACAATCAGGCACACGCACTCACACACACACACACACAATCAGGCACACACACACACACACACACACAATCAGGCACACGCACTCACTCACACACACACACACAATCAGGCACACACACACACACACACACACACAATCAGGCACACACACTCATGCACACACACACACACACACACTCATGCACACACTCACTCACTCACATATACACACACACACACACACACAATCAGACACACACTCATATTCGCACCTACAATCTCATGCATCCTTAAGCACACATACACAAGAACACTCAAACACATTGTCATACACACATACTGTACATCCATACACACACACACACGCAACTTTTTTTCTTTTGGGTGCTCCCGTATATATTTAGGTGTCACCACAGCAGATCTGGTCCTCATACCATACACCGGACGCCCTTCCTGTACCGTACTTTACCAGAACCAACATATAATAATGTTCTATAGTGGATTTATTATAGGAGAGCGTTCCACAACTCCAGGTTCTGTTCCATTTTTTTCCCATTGTTTTTCTCATTGCTAGGGCTGCCTTAACAGAAGACTAACTTGTTTTGCCTGTGATGCAAGTATAAAAATATGTATCCAAAAATATATATACGTTGGATAAAAATGCAAGACAACCTGTTTTGACTCCCAACACCTCATAGACTGTGAACATGAATCCACCCGTAGACAGCGGCGGATCTTATAGCCACTATATAATGGAAAATGGACCTGAACTGTGGCAGTGTGAGACGATTTCATGCTGCTAAACGAGAACACAAGAACAAGACAAGAACCCGCATTAATGAACACAACTTTAATGGAACAGAAATAACGACTTTTATTATTATTTTGAACAGACATGCCCTGGACATCCGAGAGCATTATGAGAGGAAGTTAGAACGAGCGAATAATCTGTACATGGAGCTGAGCGCCGTTATGCTGCAGCTGGAGCTGAAGGAGAAAGAACTGCTCAGGTGAGACACACACACACACACACACACACACACACACACACACACACACACACACACACACACACACTGGTTTTATTACCATATATAGTTCATACATTAGTATGAATGTTTTCCTCTGCATGCTCCAGATTTCTTTAATATACCCAAACATACCGGTAGGTTGATTGGCCCCTAGGTGTGAGCAAGTGTTATTATGTTAAGAGGAGCATGGGTTCGAATCCCAGAATGGCCAGGCAGTCAGGGTCTTTTCTGTGTGGAGGCTGCATGTTCTTCCAAGTCTGAAGACGTGCAGCCAGTGTGTGTGTGTGTGTGTGTGTGTGTTCTGTGATGAAATGTGACCTGTCCGGGGTGTTTCCTGCCTCTTACCCAATAAATCAGACCCACCGCGACCCTGACCAGGATAAAACGCTGGTAAAACAGACAGTGAATTAACATTTTCAGCATTTAGCAGATGCTTTTATCTACAGTGACTTACAGTACAGTAACAGTAAACAGTCTAAGCAATTGAAGGTTAAGGGACTCACTCAAGGGGCCCAACAGTGGCAACCTGGCAGTGGTGGGGCTTGAACCAGCGACCTTTTGATTACTAGTCCAGTATTTTAACCACTAGAGATTAAAATCACTCAGGTGTGATTACAGGAGGGAGCAGTGCTTGGATAAGAAATATCCCGGACTCTTCAAACATCACCCATCAAACACAGTGGACAAGCTGATCAAGAAGAGGAACGTACCCCAAAAACTGCCAGTGCACGGCAAGAGGTGAGTTCCTCCTCAGCGTTGCTACCGGTCGGTTGGGCGCCCCTAGTATGTAAAGCGGACAAAATCACCAGTTAGTCTGCTGGGTGGGAAAAGACGGGACTAAAGAAAGTGGGCGGGGTCTTCGAGGCTGTGTAAGGACCCTGGTTAGTAGCCCGAGGTGCCTGTACAGAAGTGGAGGAACGGGGAGATCAGCGTGTGACTCTCCGTGCGCGAGACCGACCTCACGCTCCGATCCACTGAAGTACGGGCGAATAAGAATATACATAATATATAATATAAGGGGAATATACCCTCCTCGTACACCATCGGGGTCTCCAGCAGAGCAAGAGGAACTGGCTATGACTAAACTAGGGGAAAAGGAGAAAATTCAAAAATAAAATAGTAAATAGCACACACCAAGAACAGCATGGGTTCGATTCCCCAGGGTCCTTTCAGTGGGGAGTTTGCATGTTCTCCCTGTGTCCTACGGAAGCTCGGCTTACAGTTCAAAGACATCTGTGTGTGTGAGTGAGTGGGTGTCTGTGTCTGTGTGTGTGTTTGTGTTTATGTTTGTGTGTTTGTGTTTGTGTGTTTGTGCCTGTGTTTATGTGTCTGTGTGTGTGTGTATTTGTGTGTTTGTGTGTGTGTGTTTTATCTGTATGTGTGCTTGTGTTTTTATCTGTGTGTGTTTGTGTCTGTGTGTGTTTGTGTATCTGGGTGTCTGTTTGTTTGTGTGTGTCTCTGTGTGTGTGTGTGTGTGTGTGTGTGTATGTATGTGTCTGTGTGTGTGTCTCTGTGTGTGTTTTTATCTGTGTGTGCGTCTGTGTGTGTGTTTGTGTTTGTGTGTTTGTGCCTGTGTTTATGTGTCTGTGTGTGTGTGTATTTGTGTGTGTTTTATCTGTATGTGTGCTTGTGTTTTTATCTGTGTGTGTTTGTGTCTGTGTGTGTTTGTGTATCTGGGTGTCTGTTTGTTTGTGTGTGTCTCTGTGTGTGTGTGTGTGTGTGTGTGTGTGTATGTATGTGTCTGTGTGTGTGTCTCTGTGTGTGTTTTTATCTGTGTGTGCGTCTGTGTGTGTGTTTGTGTAATTGTGTGTGTGTGTTTGTGTGTGTTAGTGTATGTGGGTGTGTGTGTCTGTGTTTGGGTGTGTGTTTGTGTGTGTTAGTGTATGTGGGTGTGTGTGTCTGTGTTTGTGTGTGTGTGTGTGTTTTATCTGTGTGTGTGTTTGTGTTTTTATCTGTGTTTGTGTGTGTGTGTGTTTGTGTATGTTTGTGTGTGTTAGTGTATGTGGGTGTGTGTCTGTGTGTGTGTGTTTTATCTGTGTGTTTGTTTTTATGTGTTTGTGTGTGTGTTTGTGTGTGTTAGTGTATGTGGGTGTGTGTCTGTGTGTGTGTTTGTGTTTTTATCTGTGTATGTGTCTGTGTTTGTTTGTTTGTGTGTGTGTGTGTGTGTGTGTGTGTGTGTGTGTGTTTTATCTGTGTGTTTGTGTTTTTATGTGTTTGTGTGTGTTAGAGTATGTGGGTGTGTGTCTGTGTGTGTGTTTGTGTTTTTATCTGTGTATGTGTCTGTGTTTGTTTGTTTGTGTGTGTGTGTGTGTGTGTGTTTTATCTGTGTGTTTGTGTTTTTATGTGTTTGTGTGTGTTAGAGTATGTGGGTGTGTGTCTGTGTGTGTGTTTGTGTTTTTATCTGTGTATGTGTCTGTGTTTGTTTGTTTGTGTGTGTGTGTGTGTGTGTGTTTTATCTGTGTGTTTGTGTTTTTATGTGTTTGTGTGTGTTAGAGTATGTGGGTGTGTGTCTGTGTGTGTGTTTGTGTTTTTATCTGTGTATGTGTCTGTGTTTGTTTGTTTGTGTGTGTGTGTGTGTGTGTGTGTGTGTGTGTGTGTGTTTTATCTGTGTGTTTGTGTTTTTATGTGTTTGTGTGTGTTAGAGTATGTGGGTGTGTGTCTGTGTGTGTGTTTGTGTTTTTATCTGTGTATGTGTCTGTGTTTGTTTGTTTGTGTGTGTGTGTGTGTGTGTGTGTTTTATCTGTGTGTTTGTGTTTTTATGTGTTTGTGTGTGTTAGAGTATGTGGGTGTGTGTCTGTGTGTGTGTTTGTGTTTTTATCTGTGTATGTGTCTGTGTTTGTTTGTTTGTGTGTGTGTGTGTGTGTGTGTTTTATCTGTGTGTTTGTGTTTTTATGTGTTTGTGTGTGTTAGAGTATGTGGGTGTGTGTCTGTGTGTGTGTTTGTGTTTTTATCTGTGTATGTGTCTGTGTTTGTTTGTTTGTGTGTGTGTGTGTGTGTGTGTGTGTGTGTGTTTTATCTGTGTGTTTGTGTTTTTATGTGTTTGTGTGTGTTAGAGTATGTGGGTGTGTGTCTGTGTGTGTGTTTGTGTTTTTATCTGTGTATGTGTCTGTGTTTGTTTGTTTGTGTGTGTGTGTGTGTGTGTGTGTTTTATCTGTGTGTTTGTGTTTTTATGTGTTTGTGTGTGTTAGAGTATGTGGGTGTGTGTCTGTGTGTGTGTTTGTGTTTTTATCTGTGTATGTGTCTGTGTTTGTTTGTTTGTGTGTGTGTGTGTGTGTGTGTGTGTGTGTGTGTATATATATATATATACAGTGTATCACAAAAGTGAGTACACCCCTCACATTTCTGCAAATATTTTATTATATCTTTTCATGGGACAACACTATAGACATGAAACTTGGATATAAGTTAGAGTAGTCAGTGTACAGCTTGTATAGCAGTGTAGATTTACTGTCTTCTGAAAATAACTCAACACACAGCCATTAATGTCTAAATGGCTGGCAACATAAGTGAGTACACCCCACAGTGAACATGTCCAAATTGTGCCCAAAGTGTCAATATTTTGTGTGACCACCATTATTATCCAGCACTGCCTTAACCCTCCTGGGCATGGAATTCACCAGAGCTGCACAGGTTGCTACTGGAATCCTCTTCCACTCCTCCATGATGACATCACGGAGCTGGTGGATGTTAGACACCTTGAACTCCTCCACCTTCCACTTGAGGATGCGCCACAGGTGCTCAATTGGGTTTAGTCCATCACCTTTACCTTCAGCTTCCTCAGCAAGGCAGTTGTCATCTTGGAGGTTGTGTTTGGGGTCGTTATCCTGTTGGAAAACTGCCATGAGGCCCAGTTTTCGAAGGGAGGGGATCATGCTCTGTTTCAGAATGTCACAGTACATGTTGGAATTCATGTTTCCCTCAATGAACTGCAGCTCCCCAGTGCCAGCAACACTCATGCAGCCCAAGACCATGATGCTACCACCACCATGCTTGACTGTAGGCAAGATACAGTTGTCTTGGTACTTCTCACCAGGGCGCCGCCACACATGCTGGACACCATCTGAGCCAAACAAGTTTATCTTGGTCTCGTCAGACCACAGGGCATTCCAGTAATCCATGTTCTTGGACTGCTTGTCTTCAGCAAACTGTTTGCGGGCTTTCTTGTGCGTCAGCTTCCTTCTGGGATGACGACCATGCAGACCGAGTTGATGCAGTGTGCGGCGTATGGTCTGAGCCCTGACAGGCTGACCTCCCACGTCTTCAACCTCTGCAGCAATGCAGGCAGCACTCATGTGTCTATTTTTTAAAGCCAACCTCTGGATATGACGCCGAACACGTGGACTCGACTTCTTTGGTCGACCCTGGCGAAGCCTGTTCCGAGTGGAACCTGTCCTGGAAAACCGCTGTATGACCTTGGCCACCATGCTGTAGCTCAGTTTCAGGGTGTTAGCAATCTTCTTATAGCCCAGGCCATCTTTGTGGAGAGCAACAATTCTATTTCTCACATCCTCAGAGAGTTCTTTGCCATGAGGTGCCATGTTGAATATCCAGTGGCCAGTATGAGAGAATTGTACCCAAAACACCAAATTTAACAGCCCTGCTCCCCATTTACACCTGGGACCTTGACACATGACACCAGGGAGGGACAACGACATATTTGGGCACAATTTGGACATGTTCACTGTGGGGTGTACTCACTTATGTTGCCAGCTATTTAGACATTAATGGCTGTGTGTTGAGTTATTTTCAGAAGACAGTAAATCTACACTGCTGTACAAGCTGTACACTGACTACTCTAAGTTATATCCAAGTTTCATGTCTATAGTGTTGTCCCATGAAAAGATATAATCAAATATTTGCAAAAATGTGAGGGGTGTACTCACTTTTGTGATACACTGTATATATATATATATACAGTGTATCACAAAAGTGAGTACACCCCTCACATTTCTGCAGATATTTAAGTATATCTTTTCATGGGACAACACTGACAAAATGACACTTTGACACAATGAAAAGTAGTCTGTGTGCAGCTTATATAACAGTGTAAATTTATTCTTCCCTCAAAATAACTCAATATACAGCCATTAATGTCTAAACCACCGGCAACAAAAGTGAGTACACCCCTAAGAGACTACACCCCTAAATGTCCAAATTGAGCACTGCTTGTCATTTTCCCTCCAAAATGTCATGTGATTTGTTAGTGTTACTAGGTCTCAGGTGTGCATAGGGAGCAGGTGTGTTCAATTTAGTAGTACAGCTCTCACACTCTCTCATACTGGTCACTGAAAGTTCCAACATGGCACCTCATTGCAAATAACTCTCTGAGGATCTTAAAAGACGAATTCTTGCGCTACATGAAGATGGCCAAGGCTACAAGAAGATTGCCAACACCCTGAAACTGAGCTGCAGCACAGTGGCCAAGATCATCCAGCGTTTTAAAAGAGCAGGATCCACTCAGAACAGACCTCGCGTTGGTTGTCCAAAGAAGCTGAGTGCACGTGTTCAGCGTCACATCCAACTGCTGTCTTTGAAAGATAGGCGCAGGAGTGCTGTCAGCATTGCTGCAGAGATTGAAAAGGTGGGGGGTCAGCCTGTCAGTGCTCAGACCATACGCCGCACACTACATCAAATTGGTCTGCATGGCTGTCACCCCAGAAGGAAGCCTCTTCTGAAGTCTCTACACAAGAAAGCCCGCAAACAGTTTGCTGAAGACATGTCAACAAAGGACATGGATTACTGGAACCATGTCCTATGGTCTGATGAGACCAAGATTAATTTGTTTGGTTCAGATGGTCTCAAGCATGTGTGGCAGCAATCAGGTGAGGAGTACAAAGATAAGTGTGTCATGCCTACAGTCAAGCATGGTGGTGGGAATGCCATGGTCTGGGGCTGCATGAGTGCAGCAGGTGTTGGGGAGTTACATTTCATTGAGGGACACATGAACTCCAATATGTACTGTGAAATACTGAAGCAGAGCATGATCCCCTCCCTCCGGAAACTGGGTCGCAGGGCAGTGTTCCAGCATGATAATGACCCCAAACACACCTCTAAGACGACCACTGCTTTATTGAAGAGGCTGAGGGTAAAGGTGATGGACTGGCCAAGCATGTCTCCAGACCTAAACCCAATAGAACATCTTTGGGGCATCCTCAAGCGGAAGGTGGAGGAGCGCAAAGTCTCGAATATCCGCCAGCTCCGTGATGTCGTCATGGAGGAGTGGAAAAGCATTCCAGTGGCAACCTGTGAAGCTCTGGTAAACTCCATGCCCAGGAGAGTTAAGGCAGTTCTGGGAAATAATGGTGGCCACACAAAATATTGACACTTCAGGAACTTTCACTAAGGGGTGTACTCACTTTTGTTGCTGGTGGTTTAGACATTAATGGCTGTATATTGAGTTATTTTGAGGGAAGAATAAATTTACACTGTTATATAAGTTGCACACAGACTACTTTTCATTGTGTCAAAGTGTCATTTTGTCAGTGTTGTCCCAAGAAAAGATATACTTAAATATCTGCAGAAATGTGAGGGGTGTACTCACTTTTGTGATACACTGTATGTTTGTATGATGGTCTGGTGATCTGTCCAGGGTGTTTACTGCCTTTCACTCAGTGAATCAGACCCACCGAGACCCTGACCAGGATGAATGAATGAATGATATCCCAACATTAATCTGGATCTTTTTCTCCTCCATCACCAGACCTGATCTCCTGAGGTCAGAGGTCATCCTTCCCAAAATGGACCCCGGCGTGCTCCAGGTGACGGTTCCTTCCTGCCCCAACCGGAGCTCCACCTCACCGAGTCGCGCCCGCCGGGTCAAAACACGCCACCGCAGGGGCGGGCGGGGCAGCAGCGGCGACCTCTCGGGACTCAAGCACTCGGCCAGGGCTTCCAGCAAAGAGAGAGAGATGCCCGCGCTGGGCCCGGCCACGCCCAGCGGCGCCCCGGCGACAGACCAGTCCGCGGGCGGAGCTCAGAGAGGGAACCAGCTGGAAGCTCCGCCTCTAAAACTGTCCTCCTCGAGTCCGGACCTCCTCTGCTCCACGCAGGCTCCAGGCTCGGGCCTCGGCGGCGGGACCGGCAGTCTGAGCGCCTGCGAGGGGCTCGGGGGCGGAGCCCGGGGCGCGGCACAAGCCGAGACGCTGCCGCGGAGCGACACGGCCAGCGAGGACGCGGCGTCGCTGCCGTTCTCCAGCAGCCCCGACTCGCCCTGCTGTGCCAGGGGGGTGTCGGTGGGGCGGGGAGAGGAGCGGGAGGAGGGGAGCAGCGTGGTGCGGCTGCCCAGGGGGGCCAGTGGGAGTCACCTGACCCCGTCAGCCATACTGTACAGAGCAGCTATCACGCGCAAACAGGTACGAGCTAGCATCCTCTACGTTTTATACGGGCGGGGCACACGCGCACCCTTATACACACTCATATACACACACACTCATATACACACCCATACACACATGCATATACACTCATATATACACACACCCCCTTATACACACTCATACACACACACATATACACACACTCATACATACATACAAACATATACACACACTCATACATTTATACATACATACATTTATACATACATACAAACATATACACACACACTCATACACACACACACACACACGCTCATATACACACACACCCTTATACACACACACACTCATATACACACACTCAAATATACACACACCCTTATACACACACACACTCATATACACACACACATACATTTATACATACAGTGTATCACAAAAGTGAGTACACCCCTCACATTTCTGCAGATATTTAAGTATATCTTTTCATGGGACAACACTGACAAAATGACACTTTGACACAATGAAAAGTAGTCTGTGTGCAGCTTATATAACAGTGTAAATTTATTCTTCCCTCAAAATAACTCAATATACAGCCATTAATGTCTAAACCACCGGCAACAAAAGTGAGTACACCCCTAAGAGACTACACCCCTAAATGTCCAAATTGAGCACTGCTTGTCATTTTCCCTCCAAAATGTCATGTGATTTGTTAGTGTTACTAGGTCTCAGGTGTGCATAGGGAGCAGGTGTGTTCAATTTAGTAGTACAGCTCTCACACTCTCTCATACTGGTCACTGAAAGTTCCAACATGGCACCTCATGGCAAAGAACTCTCTGAGGATCTTAAAAGATGAATTGTTGCGCTACATGAAGATGGCCAAGGCTACAAGAAGATGGCCAACACCCTGAAACTGAGCTGCAGCACAGTGGCCAAGATCATCCAGCGTTTTAAAAGAGCAGGGTCCACTCAGAACAGACCTCGCGTTGGTCGTCCAAAGAAGCTGAGTGCACGTGCTCAGCATCACATCCAACTGCTGTCTTTGAAAGATAGGCGCAGGAGTGCTGTCAGCATTGCTGCAGAGATTGAAAAGGTGGGGGGTCAGCCTGTCAGTGCTCAGACCATACGCCGCACACTACATCAAATTGGTCTGCATGGCTGTCACCCCAGAAGGAAGCCTCTTCTGAAGTCTCTACACAAGAAAGCCCGCAAACAGTTTGCTGAAGACATGTCAACAAAGGACATGGATTACTGGAACCATGTCCTATGGTCTGATGAGACCAAGATTAATTTGTTTGGTTCAGATGGTCTCAAGCATGTGTGGCGGCAATCAGGTGAGGAGTACAAAGATAAGTGTGTCATGCCTACAGTCAAGCATGGTGGTGGGAATGCCATGGTCTGGGGCTGCATGAGTGCAGCAGGTGTTGGGGAGTTACATTTCATTGAGGGACACATGAACTCCAATATGTACTGTGAAATACTGAAGCAGAGCATGATCCCCTCCCTCCGGAAACTGGGTCGCAGGGCAGTGTTCCAGCATGATAATGACCCCAAACACACCTCTAAGACGACCACTGCTTTATTGAAGAGGCTGAGGGTAAAGGTGATGGACTGGCCAAGCATGTCTCCAGACCTAAACCCAATAGAACATCTTTCAGGCATCCTCAAGCGGAAGGTGGAGGAGCGCAAAGTCTCGAATATCCGCCAGCTCCGTGATGTCGCCATGGAGCAGTGGAAAAGCATTCCAGTGGCAACCTGTGAAGCTCTGGTAAACTCCATGCCCAGGAGAGTTAAGGCAGTTCTGGGAAATAATGGTGGCCACACAAAATATTGACACTTCAGGAACTTTCACTAAGGGGTGTACTCACTTTTGTTGCCGGTGGTTTAGACATTAATGGCTGTATATTGAGTTATTTTGAGGGAAGAATAAATGTACACTGTTATATAAGCTGCACACAGACTACTTTTCATTGTGTCAAAGTGTCATTTTGTCAGTGTTGTCCCATGAAAAGATAGACTTAAATATCTGCAGAAATGTGAGGGGTGTACTCACTTTTGTGATACACTGTACATACAAACATATACACACACACTCATACACACACACTTATGCATACAGTGTCTGTGTGTCTGTGTCTCTCAGCGTCGTGGTGTATCTTCAGAGGAAGAGGAGGGGGAAGTGGACAGTGAAGTGGAGCTACCCAGGAGACGGTTAGTGACCGTTCATTTATCCATTCATGGTCTGTGGTGTTTTTTCTCCTCTTAATTAATCCGTCACCGATCTCTCCGCTCCGGTCTGCAGGCGGCCCACCAGTATAACCAAGTGCCAGTCCGTGTCCACCTTCAGCTCGGAGAACCTGTCCATCTCGGACGGCGAGGAGGGCCACACCACCGACCACTCCCACAGCGGCACGCCCGACGTGGTCAGCACCAACACCGACGAGAGGCTGGACGACCGCAGCGACGACCTCATCTCGCAGGGCTCGGAGATTCCCGCCGACATGACCGACCCCGTCCTGTCGGAGAAAGAGGCGGCGGCGCTGGAGCTGGAGCGGGCCAACTTCGATCTGGAGCAGAACATTCTGGAGGTGAAGAAAATAAAGCATTATTATTATTATTATTATTATTATTATTATTATTATTATTAAAGCTTTTTATTATGTTTACCTGATCCGTTAAGTGTAACAGAAAGGTACACGCATCCCCACAGTCCTATTAGAGAAATAATGAGAATCCAGTCTAACCCTGTATTTAAGGGTCGTCACAGCAGATCTGGTCCTCATATCAGACCCTTCCTGACGCAACACTCCTATTTTATCTGAGCTTGGGACCTGCACTGAGAGCGCACTGACAAGTGCACCTCCTAATGGCTAGGCTGTTTCAGCCACCCTTGCTCATGCGGACTCCCGACCGGTCGATAGCACAGCTGAGATTCGAACCCTGGATCCTCAGATCTCAGCAGTTGTAGGCTGAGATAAATAAATATAATATATATAATATAACATAATAAATACCTACTTATATATTTATTATATGGCCAAAAGTATTTGGACGTCTAACCGTGAGCTTGTTGGCTGTCTTATTTTAAAAACAAGGCTTTGGATCACGTCTGTGGGAATTTGTGCCTGTTCAGTCAAAAAATGACATATTTTTTACAGCCGAGCACTGATGGTCAGTCGATCCCAGAGCTGTTGAGTGGGGCTGAGGTCAGGGCTCTGTGTCCAGGACACTGGAGTTCCTCGCTCATGCTGGAACAGGAAAGGACCTTCCCTAAACTGAATTTCCTTTATTTGAATGATTTGGAACAGCTGTAGGACAGTCGTAGACTAGTGGTTAAGATACTGGACTTCTACTCGAAAGGTCGCTGGTTCAAGCCCCACCACTGCCAGGTTGCCACTGTTGGGCCCTTGAGCGAGACCCCTTAACCCTCTCTACCTGTGTGTTTCAGACCCGCGCGTTGTGCGAGGATTCGGACTGCGACAGCGCCGAGCTGGACCAATCAGGGAGCGGAGAACCGAGTCGCCCCCCGAGCGCAGGAGGCTGGGGTCAGGGTCTTCAGAACTAAAACACACACACACACACACACGCTTGTGGATTTGTACATACTGTATATATGTTCACCATAACACGTACAGAATGCCAGCTCATATAAATGTATTTGTAGTATCACTGAGACACCAAATACACACACACACACACACACACATCCTGCACACACACACTTTAAATCAACTTCAATTAAGAACAATACACTCTCGGACTGAAATTCCAAAGACCAGGGCCCCATTCTTTGTACTCCGCTATTATACACAAAATTAAATCATTTATTTACAATTATAGATAAAAGTAGTTACTTTTATTCTATATTTAAGGTATCAGGGATGAAAATATAAAATTATACATAGAAAAACTGCTAAAAAGCTCTGAATGCTCAGTTCTGATTGTATTGGACGCAGTTTTTCCTCCCGTTTATTAAAAACACATTCATCATACATCAGAGTGCGATGTTAAAATCCGGGGGGGTCTATGTTGACCCCATATGCACCCAGACCAGGTCTGATTAGCTCGTACGTGTTCATTTGGGAAGTACAGCCTCACAAACGGCTCGTCTGAGGGAGGGAGGGTCACAGGGATTCAACATAACTGCTGCGATTACGACCTCTAGTGGCTGATCGATGGCATTACACTAAGAGACGGGGGGTAACGGAGATCGGTGTGACTCTCCGTGCGCGATACGGATCTCCGTATGAACCCGCCTGGTGCAGGTGGAAAGAAGCGATCAGTTACAGGTTAATAAATGAATGAAAATATCTACGTCCAACAGTATTTGGACGCCTGACCGTGAGCTTGTCGTATGTCCTATTTCGAGAACGAGGCTCCGGTTCAGTCAAAAGGTGACAGCGCTTGTATTTGTACGGCTGGGTGCGGATGCTGTTGAGTGGGGCTGAGGTCAGGGCTCTGGGGTGTGCAGGACACTGGGGCACAGTCATGCCAGAACAGGAAAGGACCTTCCCTAAACTGTTTATGCAAAGTTTCCTTTATTTGACTGATTTGGAACAGCTGTAGGACAGTTGTAGCCCAGCGGTTAAGGTACTGGAGTAGTAATCGAAAGGTCGCTGGTTCAAACCCCACCACCGCCAGGTTGGCACTATCGGGCCCTTGAGCGAGGCCCTTAACTCTTAATTGCTTAGACTGTATACTGTCACAGTACTGTATGTCGTTTAGGATAGACGGGGCGTCCCAATACTTTTGTCCATCTTGTTTACCTTCTCAAAATATGCACATCACCTCTAGACTCGTTCTCACATCAAGCATGGATTCAGTAGACGTTCATATTTATATGGACAGAGTTTTATGCACACTGCGTGGCGTTTCGATGTACTGTAATTAAATGTATGTACTTTTTAATACTATGCAACAGGGCTACACATCGTTTATCCTATACAATATATACATGTCATTTTAAAAGGTGCTGAGGTGCTTCATAACATCGACTCCTCACTTTCTTAACCGCTTATCCAATCAGGGTCGCAGGGGGTGCTGGAGCCTATCCCAGCTTTTCAATGGGCGCAAGGCACACAGTAACACCCTGGACGGGGCGCCAGTCCATCGCAGGACACACACACATACACACACACACACACACATTCACTTATAGGGCAATTCAGTGTCTCCAATTAACCTGACTGCATGTTTTTGGACTGTGGGAGGAAACCGGAGCTCCCGGAGGAAACCCCACGCAGACACGGGGAGAACATGCAAACTCTGCACAGAAAGGACCCGGACCGCCCCACCTGGGGATCGAACCCAGGACCTTCTTGCTGTGAGGCGACAGTGCTACCCACCGAGCCACCGTGCCGTCCCGTTCCTATCCCTCGGCGCCATCTACCGATCAGCCAGCAGAGGTCGTAAGTGCAGCAGTCATGAGGAATCCCTACAGCCCTCCCTCGCTTCCTCAGATGTCAGATGAGCCAATCACTGCCTGTGTAGGTGGAGTTCAGGATGTCAGCTCTCGCGCGCTATGAACTCAGAACTGCAAATGCGCCCTCTGCTGGCTGATCGATGGCTCGACGGCTCTCCGTGCACAATACGGATCTCCATGTGAACCCAGCCTGTACAGGTGAAAAGAAACGGTCGGCGTGTTAGTCACGGGACAAGGGTAAGCAGATCAGATTAGATTGGGACACAAAATTGGAGGAAAATACATCGTAAAAAACGCTCTACGAAGAATGGGGCCCGGAAAATGCCACGGAAAAAAGCACGACGTATTTTTTATTTAAGCAACAAACTGACAACCACCTGACAGAGTCATGAAATCATAACACAGAACAAACCGATGTGCTAGAAACACCACAGAATTCACCACTGATCATCACGTTACGCATCTTCCTGTCATATACTGACTATCCTCACATCTCACGTCTACTTTTCCTTTAATAGAGACATGCAATATATCCACGACTGATCTCCTAAAGAAAACACTTTTATTTTCTGTACCTTCTGTATAAAAAAAAAAACCCACTTTTTTGGACGTCACGAGGATTTTAACTTGATAGTTCGAGGTCTGAGCTGTATAAGAACAAATTGCATGAGCTACGTTTGTATGCGTCTTAGTTTTGGATCCGTTGTTTTTTATACTTTGTTATTTATTTATTATTTTGTACCTTGAATGTGTGTGATAGCGCCGTGTTGCTCGTAGGCACTTTAAAATAGAACGTTCATGTCCGTTAGCTGAACTTCGTCGGCTCAGAGACAGAGAGCTTCGGGTTTGGGTCAGGAGGAAGATTCAGGGTGTGACTGCAGAATGTACTTCTGATGCATTTAAATCAGTTAGAACTTGTGATTTTTTTTTTTTTTTTGTATTAAAGACGATAAAATGATAATATAATTAGTACATTTTATTAAAACACACGTCAGGCTCCTAGGAAAAGTCATTTATGGAAAAGAGTTAATAATAATAAACTTGGCAACCAGAATCTGCCACATTGATGTCAACAATGAGGTAGCGCTGTCCCCTCACAGCAAAAAGGGCCTGGGTTCGATTCCCCATGGTCCTTTCTGTGTGCAGTTTGCATGTTCTCCCTGTCTATGGGTTTCCTCTGAGTGCTCCGGTTTCCCCCTTTCTTCCATCCAAAGATGCGCAGTCAAACAAATCAGAGCATCTCAGCCAAAGATTTGGACGCACCACAACCCTGACCAGGATAAATTGGAAGAGACTTTCCACCTCCATGTCTTGCCCTAGAATTATACCGGTCGGCTGGGCGCCATCTAGCGGGCATGATTGGCAGTCCCTGCTGCAGACACGTCTCTGCTAGGGCGGGATGACCGTACTAAACGCTGTGTAAGGACCCTGATTGGCAGATAGAGAGGCGCCTGTGCAGAATGCGTGGGTGGAAAAGGGTTCTGTGCAGGTTGTCGGAGGCGTGAGCAGTGATATACCCGCCTCGACTGCAATCAGGGATCCACCAGCAGCGGAAGACGCTAAATTGGGAGAAAATGCTTAATTAATAAAAAATAGTGGCAATCTGGTCCCACTGTGGTTTACAAGATGTAATGTAAAGCCTCCACAGGGGGGTGTACATGTACAAGTTTATTTTATGTTCATGTTAAATTTACTTTATTTCATAAGTATTTTCCTCTGCGACCCATTTTTGGGTCACGACCCGTTACACAGTAAATACTGTAAACATGCACGTCTTAATGGAGTGGAAATGTTAATATTTACACTGTTAATACACATAAACCTCCCACACTGGAAATGTAACAGGACGTTAGACTCCCAGCCCGTCCAAACTGGTTTGCGAATGGTTTGAAAGCGGCCTGGCCCCGAACAGGCCGAGTGGCAGCGGTACGTTGATCTTTATACGTATAGATTCCTCTCTCTCTCTCTGTATGTAAATATTTTCGGTTTTAGTGCTGCTTTGCATTGACGTACAGAGTCTGTCGGAGGACGCCGAGCTCTTTTATACATGGGGAGGGTTTGGGAGCGTGACTGTGGGGATCATTAGGCGGGAGATGAAAGGACTCGGGGCCGCGCCCTCTGTCAGACTGTGTATGGATGTAACTACTATACAAAATATATTTAAAGAAATTATAATGGTGATTCAAAATAAAAATCTGTACTAGACGACACCGTGTTTGTGCTTCTGTCTTTATTTACACACGTTCATTCATAACATTATGACCACTGACAGGTGAAGTGAATTACATCGATCATCTCTTCATCACCTGTTAGTGTGTGTGTGTGTGTGTGTGTGGGGGGGGGGGGGGGGGGGGGGTATATTAGGCAGCGAGTGAACATTTTATCCTCAAAGTTGATGTTAGACGCAGGAAAAATGAGCGAGCGTGAGGATCTGAGCCAGTTTGACTCGAACGGGTTCAGAGCATCTCCAAAACTGCAGCTCTTGTGGGGTGTGTCCCGGTCTGCCCCGGTCTGCAGTGGTCAGTATCTATCAAAAGCGGTCCAAGGAAGGAACAGTGGTAAACCGGCGACAGGGTCACGGGCGGCCGAGGCTCACTGATGCACGTGTGGTCCGATCTAACGGACGAGCTCCTGTAGCTCAAACTGTTCATGCTGGTTCTGATAGAAAGGTGTCAGAATACCCAGAGCATCACAGTTCGTTTATGTATGGAGCTGCAGACCAGTCAGGGTGCCAATGCCAGCGCCAACGATGGGCACGTGAGCATCGGAACTGGACCACGGAGTAATGGAAGAAGGCGGCCTGGTCTGATGAATCACGGCCAGGTGCGTGTGCGTCGCTTACCTGGGGAACACACGGCACCAGGATGCACTATGGGAAGAAGGCGAGCCGGCGGAGGCGGTTTGATGCTTTGGGCGACGTTCTGCTGGGAAACCTCGGGTCCTGCCGTCCACGTGGACGTTACTTTTACACGTAGCTCCTACCTAAGCATCGTTACAGACCATGTTCACCCTCTCATGGAGACGCACAACAACCAGTTTGAGGTGTTGACTCGGCCTCCAAATGTGCTGGACAAATAAGTCCGTTACATGGAGGCTCCACCTCGCAACTTACAGGAGTTAAAGGATCTGCTGCTGACATCTTGGTGCCAGATACCACAGCACACCTTCAGGGGTCTGGTGGAGTCCATGTCTCAATGGGTCAGGGCTGTTTCGGCAGCAAAATGGGGGCCAATACAATATGAGGAAGGTGCCTCATCGCTGTAATTGAGTAAGTATAAAAAAATATATACTTTATTTAGTACTTTATTTAAAAAGACCATAAAGAACCACACAGAGAGCAGAAAGTAGTTTTAGCATTTCACATCGTTTTTAATTTGCATTTATAATTCTTCATTCCTGTCGCACTTCAAATCTAGAATATTTTGAAAACGTGCACAAAAAGGTTTTTTTTTCCCTTTACAAAATAAAAATAGTAACCAAGCAAAATTGAGAAAAAGAGGAAACTAGTGTTACTTCTAGAATAATTCCTTCTAGTTCGATCAGTTGCACCATATAAACAACAACAGGTCAGTTTGGAATCCTTTGTGCCGGCTCCCCACCCCGATATGTTTCTAAAAAAAAAAAAAATTCTCTCTGTTTAAAAGAAACGTCATCAACTCATTATTATTATTGTAATCAGTAATAATCAATCGTCAATTCATCGAAACGGCCTTTAGCTTCTGGAGAGAACGAGCACTGAACGTACAGGAATGACAAAACATCGGACGATCGATTGACCATCGATCGACGGATCCGCCGCAGCCTGAAATCCACCGAAACGCCTCGCGCATCAGATGTAACGAAAAAAAAATGTATAAGAAAAACGGCGAACATGTGACGGAGCTCGTGTGCACGAGAGCATCCGGACCCCGAACATCTGCAGGTTTCTAAATATAAATTACAAAATAAATAGACAAAATTTCTATGCAGTTTCTATACACTCAAAAAGCCGTCAATTTATCTATCGTTAGTCGCGGTTTGCGTCAGACCCCCCTTACAGAGAAAAAAAAAACATGACTTTTAACCATAATCTGCGATCTGCGTACAACAGGATACACCGAGAAAACCAACAAAAAAAAAACGTTAAAAACTAGGACGCAGGAAGGGAGTTTAAAAACACGTGTCCGTGAAATAAATAAATAAAATACCTATGCATATTTACTTCCAGAAAATATATTCATGAAGCATTTATTTATGAAGCACAGCCTGCGTGGGGAGAGAGGACAGAAGCGGGTCCAAAATAACTTGGTTGCTTTTTTTTTTAAGGTGTTTTTGTTTTTTTTAGCTCAGAAAGTGAGAGCGCAAGCGTGTGTGTGTGTGTGTGTGTGTGTGTGTGTGTGTGTACGTACGAGTGTGTATGTGTGTGTGTGTGTGGGGTGGGGTGGGGGGGACATGGTGGCGTGAAATCAGTTCGCGGCCAGTCCTGTCGCCTCGGACGAGAGTCTGCAAGAGAGAGACAAACGAACTTAAGCGGCAACCATCATAAAGTGCATGTAAGAATCAACACCAATCGACGTACTTAACACACAATTCAACACGAAGAGGGATGTAACGATTCAAATCGATTCGACATGTGAAATGAACCGATATTTACTTTAAACAGCAGAGGGCGCTGGCGCTATACACCTCGCCTGGTTGGCGTCACTGGCGCTATACGCCTGGTTGCCAGATTCGGGGTTTTCCCAGCCAAATTGGGCTTAATTCAAAATTGTTTTGCATGGTTTGTACCTACCTCAGAAATAAAAGGACGTTCATTATTTACATAAATAAAAGATGAGCACAAATATAGGATTTTACTTTCTTTTTTAAGAGAAATAATAAACGGAAACTTTGTCATCATTTGTCTTTAATTTCAGTTAAAAAATATCGTATCGTGCATCACATCGCATCGTGGGAAGAGTGTATCGTTACATCCCTAAACACTAACATAAAACACATTAAATAAATCTGATAAATCGTTACATTTAGCAGATTTATGATCCATGACTGGCTAGGGATTGGTCAAAACTTCATAATGGAAGTTCAGTCTTCATCGTTCAGTCTCCAGTCCACTACCAGCTACTGATAACCAGCCCCAATATGATTAATAAATCCCCCCCTTGGTCTGGTCAGCAACTCCTGGACTCGTGTGCGTCACAAATCCGGATCTCACGGAGGAAGATGATCACCACCGAGTAAGTGTACGAGACGACCAGAACAGAAATGAAGCTACTGGTCAACGTTAAACACCACGAGTTACGCACGTGATGGGCATGTGATGATGGCAGTAAAGGCAGCCAAGTGTGGCCAACCATCACAAGGCCACGATGGCACAGCGGTATCACATGATACTGGTTTACAGACGGACTTTTAATTTGCATTCATGGTGACCCATGTTCAGATCAGCCAAATTAAATAATAAATGAATATATTTAAATATATTATGATTTAAGCAGCATTAATAAAGCAATAGTGAGCGTGTGCCCGTTACCTGGCATTGATGAGGTATTCCGCCAGGCTGATGCTGGCCGGGGAGCCAGTGATGGTGACTTGGCGGTCGTTGGAGCCCTCGACAGGATTGGCGATCTTGATCTGAGCTCCAGACATCTGCCGGATCTCGTTTATCTTGGCACCCTGACGGCCGATGATGCAGCCGATCAACTACAAACGAGGACGGTAACAAAACACGGTACTTATTTATTATTATTATTATTAATAGAGTTTTAACGTCATGTTTTACACTTCGGTTACACTCATGACGGGACGGATAGTTACTGCTTACACAAGGTTCATCAGTTCACGTTTTTAGTATCTCCAATTGCACGTCTTTGGACTGTTGGAGGAAACCGGAGCTCCCGAAGGGAAACCCACACAGACGGGGGGAGAACATGCAAACTCCACACAGAAAGGACCAGGGGATCAAACCCAGGACCTTCATGCTGTGAGGCACGAGTGCTACCCACCGAACCACTCGACACAAGGACCTTTACCCCGACTTTACCTCCCTCCCCAAATAACTGCCCCACCTACCGGGGGAGCACAGAGAGAGCTGCACACTGGCAGCACTCTACACACACACACACCTGCCACCAGGTGAGGGACAGAGGGTGATCATGTCTCTCACACACACTGGCTCTCTCTCACACACTCGCTCTCTCTCACACACACACTCGCTCTCTCACACACACAAACTCACTCTCTCACACACACACAGTCTCTCACACTCGCTCTCTCACACACACACACTCGCTCTCTCTCACACACACACTCGCTCTCTCACACACACACACTCGCTCTCTCTCTCACACACACAAACTCACTCTCTCACACACACACAGTCTCTCACACTCGCTCTCTCACACACACACTCGCTCTCTCACACACACACACTCGCTCTCTCACACACACACTCGTTCTCTCTCACACACACACACACTTTCACAGTCTCTCACACACACTCGCTCTCTCACACACACACTCGCTCTCTCACACACACACTCGCTCTCTCTCACACACACACACACTCGTTCTCTCTCACACACACACACTTTCACAGTCTCTCACACACTCTCACACACACTCTCTCACACACACACTCGCTCTCTCACACACACACTCGCTCTCACACACACACTCGCTCTCTCACACACACACTCGCTCTCTCACACACACTCGCTCTCTCTCACACACACACACGTTCTCTCTCTCACACACACACTTTCACAGTCTCACACACACACACTCCCTCACACTGTGTCTCTGTCACTGTCACACACACACACTCTCTCACACACACTCTCACACACTCACACTCTCACACACACACTCTCACACACTCTCACACACACACTCTCACACACACACTCTCACTCTCATTCACACACACACACAAACTCTCTCACACACACTTTCAGTCTCTCACACACACACTAGATCACACTCACACAGTCTCTCTCACACACACTTTGGCGACAGTTCTACGCTACGTGTACGTTTTATTCTGCAGGTTAGCCACAGATTATACATTTAAAAGAAAAAAAAAACTGCTTTCAGGAAGTTGACCGGTACACTCACGTCGTTTGGAATGGTCAGTTCATGAGAGCCGGTCTGTGTGGTGGCGTCCAATCCAGCTGCAGAGATCAACAGAGCCACTGTTACTGCTGACATACGCTCAAAACAAACCCGCTCATTTATTTATTTATTTATTGATCGGTTTATTTCCAGCGACACTCACCAGTGAAGCCCTGGCTGGTCGGGGCCAAGGGAAACGGACTCTGCTGCATGGCCAACTGGTGTAGTTTAGTCAGCTGGAGAGAAGAAAAACAGACAGTAAAACAACGTTCTAAACACCTAGCTATGCAAAAAAGAAAATGTATATAAAATATACGTGTCGTACATCAGGCTGGGGAATGGCATGCTGTCCCTGCACCGCATATGCCTGAAAACACACAACACCACACCACACAGGCGGTCAGCTTCAGCACCACGTCTACAGCATGAACAAAAACCAAAGCAGCGAGGCTCACCTGTCCTCCAGCGAAGATCACAGGCGAACCTGAGGGTTTGGGTCGATACGGGATGGTGACGCCTTTGGGTGGAGACTACAGGCACAAACACAGAGAGGAACCGGTAAAACACAGTTAATGGTACGACGGGTAATTTATGAGCCGTGCATGAGCAGATGTCCCTAAACGAGGGACCCTATGTGGACAATAAGTGTCCCCGCTGAGGGAGGGGAGCTGCCTGGATTAGTCATGAGTGCTGCAATTATGACCCCTACTGGCTGCTCGATGGTACTGCACAATGCAACAGAAGATGGATCGATGTGTGGAGTGAACTACAACCCCAGCAGTAGACGTGAAATACCAACAGGTAATTAGATATGACCAGATTGGGGAGCTGGTCTGAGCTCGCTCACCTCCAGCATGACCACACAGATCTGCTTGACGCACTCGATGATGGAGAGAGGCGTCCCAGCAATAGTTATGGCTCTTTCAGTCGAGTTAGGCAGCATGTCACCAGCCACCTGTACCTGAGCTCCAGTAGACTTGGGAAAGACAGAAAGAGGATCACAAACCCATCACAATATCATCACCCGCGGTCAGACACCCAACGGAGCACAGCTTACCTCTCTGATCTCTTTGATCTTGCAGCCACCCTTGCCGATCAGAGAGCCGCACTGGCTGGCCGGCACCACGATGCGCAGCGTGACCGGAGGCTTCGAGGCGGCCGTGATGTTGGACATGGAGCTGCTGATATCCTGAAAGGCACCAAAAACGTGAGCTCAGACGCTGCAGGAAGAGTATCAAACGGATTTATAAAACGAGTAACCGTGTGTACCTCTTCGAGTTTTTCGATGATCATGGAAAAGGCTTTGAAGATGGCCGTGGTGGGTCCTGCCAGGGTGATGATGCGCTCTGGGCAGTTCCCTTCCGAGATGTTGATTCGAGCTCCACTCTGCAGAGGAGGCGGGAGCAAAGTATTCCAGTTATTGCATCCGAGGAGAGCACGCCGCTGCCCACGCCTCTTCCGACACGTGCACATTCTGCACAGGCGTCTCTTCCGCCAATCAGGGTCCTTACACAGCGTATGAAACCCACCCACACATAGTCCGGCCCCCACCGGTGGCCAACTAGTACCCGCCAGATGGCGCCCAGCAGAATCTCGGTGCTGGTGTGCACCTGAATACCCCGCTGCGCCACCTGGGCACCCGTTTTAATTTTCTTTTATTAGTGTAAAACATTAAAGCACCACAGACATACAGCAATAATGAGAACGTGCTCACCTCCTCACGCATCTTCTTCACGGATTCACCTTTCTGTGAGAGGAAAACAGAGCTGTATTCAGTGCCATGAGCAAGACTAAAGCATCACAGGGTTAGTTAGCTAGTTAACGAGGGTTAACACCCAGACCACCCATGTTCCATCTTAGTTCTGTGATTAATAGGGATTTGATCTGCGTTTCAGCTCACGTTTGGGTGTAGGCATCGTTTATCGATGGCTCTAGGTGTGGTTGGCGTCTTTCATGGGGTCTGTTCTTGCTCCCTGCTGCCTCCCTGATCAGCTGCCTCAGTAGACAGGATTCTAGTAATCCTGAACTCATAAGGCAGCTAAGGTCTCCCTCTGTGTACCGAAAACGCTTAAACTGCCCCTGACCAGCCTGGATCTACTACTTGTATAATTACACCGTCATACAGATTAAACGTCAGCGAGAACTTATTTACATTTCACAAGAACTCCGTTGGTTGCTCCGCATTCATTCGTCCGCCACGTTCGTCGTATTTAGTGAGAAAAGTCGTGCCGCACTGAATGCTGGGATCGCCCTCAGCGCCGAGGACCCTCGTCATTCAGAATTAAGGCGTCTCAGTAGGAGCATTTTGAGGGAGCTAAGAATTTAGACACGCCCTCTTCTCAGGAGCGTAGGACGACTGTGTAGTGAGAGCGCTTTATTAAATGCTTGACTGTAGGGGAATCCGGGAGGTTTACAATTCACAGGATAAATGTAATTTAACACACATACTACTTAACTGTAAACTGAGCGTGTATCTTAATGTGAGCATCAAACTCAAGACTGACCATGGTCAGGCCGCTCTACCCGAGTCCCTCTACGAAACCCAGTTTTGATCTTAACCAAAAAACTATAAAAAAAACTCGATTACTGACCTTCCCGATGATGCTGCCGACCTCTTTGCCGTGCATGAGCAGCCTGATGGTGAGAGTGACATTAAGTCCACCTTCAATCACACTGGAGTCCATCCCTGCGCTTCGGGGAGATACCTGCTTCCACGAAATAGTCTTTGGTCACCCAAGTTAAACCTATAACGTGCACACACACACACACACACGAACACATGAATCATCAGACCTGATGTTTACACGGCCTTACGAATTACAATTATAACGCAGAGAGGACGGATAGATATACAGCGGTCAGCAGCAGTATAGGTGAAACTAGAGATGCATGAGTACCGATACTGGCGCTCATTAACTCGTACTCGCAAACGAGGCTCCGATACTAAACATCGATACCGTGAGCCTAGTGCACGTCGCTGTGTTACGCCCGGTTCACACTACACGATTTCTGCCCTGATTTTCGCTCGGCGGCCGGTCGGCGCTAGATTTTCCGGCTCGGGAGCGACTCGGCGTTCGCTCGGCGATCGAAACTCGGCTCTCGATCGCTAAGCGTGAACTATCCGACAACTCGATCCGACCGGCTCGCCGAGCGCTCGGGTTTTCTAGCGCATCAGATATCTGATGTGAGATGTGCGACTGGGAATGAGTGACATGTCGAACAGCCAACGAGAACGCAGGATACGGCGCGAGGGGAAACGCAGGAGAGGAGTGTAAACAGGTGGGACGGGGGGATAATATAGTTTATATCAGAATACATCAGCACACACACACACACGTTTTACAGTATTTCTGACCTGATCGTTCTCTACAAAACATAACAACAAAACACCGACATTGCAAAAATATTTATTAACCTCCAACTCACTACAGAACGATCCGTGCTGCTCGTGTTGCCAAATCCACTCAGATTCATTTATTTTTCCTCCTTGATTTCATCACGTCAGCGCACAAACACTTTCATCTCTCGCTACTTGTTGACGTGCATTTTTGGACGTGGTATCATTAAACTTCTCGTCACTTCTCACGTGTGTTTTTGTTTAAAAAAAAAAAACTAAACGGTATTCTAAATAGGTATCGGCAAGTACAAAAATACATGTACTTGTACTCGGTTGGGAAAAAAATGGTATCCATGCATTCCTAGGTGAAATCCAACCAGGTACAAGAGCTGCACAACTGGCTGGATATTATATTATACCCGAATACTTAATTATTTGTATGATTTTCCTTCCCTAATTTTAAAAACACTCTATATTTGGTGTTAATAACTGTGGTACTTTGTGCTGTTATGTAAACTAATTGATAAAAATCAACCTGAATAATAAAATACACCACTAACCAAACAAACTACTCTGATACCATTCATTCATGATTATTAATCGCTATCGTCTTGGTCAGGGTTGCTGTGTGCCCGGCACCTCATCTATTTTGGATTGACTTAATTTTATTAGACTCTATATTAAATTTCTTCTATTTGAGATATTTAAACTCAGATGAGATGTATATCACCACCCGCATGTTAAAATAATATAATATTATCAAAATATTACATTAGCTGTTTCTGTTACGATTAACATCTGATTTAAGGTCTTTTTATGCAGTTTACACCCTATATTATTAAACTAAAACACTAAAAATATAAAGGTAAGGACCCTAGTACTGTATAATGATTCGTATCGCTTATTTTTGAGTCGTATTATTTTCCATTTTCTCTTATAAACTAATCGATAAAAAGCAACCTGAATGATAAAATACACCACTAACCAAACAAACTACTCTGATACCATTCATTCATAATAATTAATCACATGGTCTTGGTCAGGGTCGCTGTGTGCCCGGCGCCTCATCTATTTTGGGACCACACATTTTGTTCAGTTTTATTAGCAGAAAAATAGATCCTAATATTACATGTATTCTATTTTAGATATTTAAAAGTGACACATTAACTCAGATGAGATGTATATCATCACCCGCATGTTAAAATAATATAATATTATCAAAATATCAACATTGGCTGTTTTTGTTATGATTAACATCTGATTTTAAGGTATTTTTATGCCGTTTTCACCCTATATTAATACACTAAAACACTAAAAATATAAAGGTAATGACCCTAGTACTGTATAATGATTCGTATCGCTTATTTTTTATTTTATTATTAGTATTCTTTTCCATTTTCTCTTATGTTACGTTGTGCTGTTATATAAACTAATCGGTAAAAAGCAACCTGAATGATAAAACACACCACTAGCCAAACAAACTACTCAGACACCATTCATTCCAGTCAAATAAACACATCGTATTGATCAGGGTCGCTGTGTATCCTGTTCCTTTAGGGATGAAAAATTCGACCAGGCCAAAACACCCCCCTCCCCCCCTCAGCGCGGCCATTTCGCGCGATGCTAAACGGTCCTGATACGTCACAATGAAGCCTCACAGCTAGTAAACAAAAATATGTCGCGTTTAATTTCGCATTTTAAATATAAATCATTATTATCGCGAAGCTTATTGTAAAAAGGCGTGTATGTGTATAGTGTTGTTTTTTTTTTTTTTTACACACACGCGCACACACTGCGATTTCGTTCTGATGCGAAATGTAGAAGAGCGGCCAACTCGGCTCGTTAGCATTAGCTTGTTAGCATGCGCGCGACCTAGCTTAGCCACATCAAGCTAACGACTCCGCTGGTTTCGAAATGACCCGTATAAAAAAACTAGATTCTGATAAATAATCTACTATAGAGATTTAAAATACTATTAACGTAGGGAAATATTTATCTAATAAATAAAAATAAACAATATTATTAAAGCTAGCCAGCTCGACGCGGCGGAAAAGAGCTGCGGCCTAGTAACGCATACGCACTTGCTCCGATCCTTACCGTAATGCTAATGTATGTGCATGTGAATCCATATCTGTGTATGAAAATGAGCACGAATGCGCGTCCCCTTACCTGTTCCGACCCCGGCGATGAGTTCAGGGGAGGGGTAGGGTTTAGAGGGTAGAAGGGGAAAGGTTCGGGAGGGAATTTAGAAAGGATTCGGGGAAGAGGGAAGACACAATTGCGTGATCTGACTCCACTCTGCTCGCTACAAAGACGACGCAGTGCGCACCAATCAGCGTTCACCTCTGACCACGTGTTCTCGTAGAGCCCCGCCCCTCCCGGCCATGCGGGGACCCACCCGTTCCTCTTCTCTCTGGACTAGGGGGGCACCTTCATAACCCCAAACAGGAGGGCATCAGACCTTTAAAAAGGAGGGCATTACTTACAGTGAGTCAGGCTAGTCACTATTCAGTAGTGGTGTGCGATACTGCAAATTTTGGTATGGATGCGATACCAAGTAAATACAGGGCCAGTATCGCCGATATCGATACCGATACTTTTTAAAAATGAAGGTAGATGCATCATCAAATTGCTAAATTTAATTACATTTATGCCATTTAAGTGTATTATTGTAATACATACATTTTCTGTAAGTAGCTGCTCTCAGTAGGGTTGTAAATAAATTCAGTTCTTTAAAGCGGTTCCGATTTCTTGTTTCTGGTGCTTTACTTTCTCACAACGTTACCATCAGGGCGTATCACCACCAAGCGGCTAACTATTTTTAATAGTGACCGAACATATGTGTCCTTCGATGCTATCGATGCTATTCTGTTTACATTTATAAGCAAAAAGTCAAAAGAAAAAAGCTCTCATTCACCAAGACACGGAATAAGAGCCTCACTAACGCACGCTCCGATTCGGTTGCGCAAAGTGCGTAGGGTGCGTCGGTACTTTACGTACATATAGTTTACACTGTTATTTCCATAAAATTTTTGTATCTGCAAAGCAATGTATTCAAAAACTTAAAATCTTCCAATGCCTACCAACGCACTGATGTCCGTTAGGATTTTAACAACATAACGTGACGGTACCACAACAAAACACAGCAGAGCCGGAGGGGAGGAGCGAGGTGAGAATGTAAGATGCGAGAGGAGCGTCTGTACAGACATGGTCTATACTTTCTGACGAAATGGGAGAAATGTAGCGGAGAAAAAGTAAAACTAAAGTATCGATCCCATCACACTAGTATCGATCCGATACCATTACCAACGTTGGTATCGATAATATCGATATTTGGATCGATCCGCCCACCACTACTGGACTAGGGGGGCACCTTCATAACCCCAAAAATCAGACCTTTAAAAAGGAGGGCATTACTTACAGTGACTAAGGCTAGTCACTATTCAGCTCAGTTCAGTTCCCAGGTGGAGCGATCTGGGTCCTTTCTGTGTGGAGTTTGAATGTTCTAAGACGTGCATTCAGGTTACCTGGAGGTGCTGAAATTGGCCTGAGTGTGTTTGCCCTGTGATAGACTGATATTCATCTGCTGCCAGTTAACAACACTTTGTAGTCTGTTGATGCATGCTCAATAATCCAGGTACAAAGTTGAATCAGTTCATCTGGACACAAGTTTGTTGTAGAGATACGTTGCATAACAATGGAACCGGTGATCAGGTCCATATGCAAATCACAATGAGCATTAATTACAATGGTCATGTGTGTCTTTCACATATGATTGGGTTATAGCTCCTATTACGGCGTAAGATGGTGAGAGATGTACTCTCAGGCCCCCTCCCCGGGTCAGGGATGGTCGTTCCCTCTTCACATAGATGGCCTCTTTGACTCCCAGCGTTCCCAAACCAGCGTTCTGTAACACTTTGTAGTACTCATTCTACATGCTGTGCACTTTCCTTTTTTTGTAACTATATAACATGCTGCTGACTTACACATCTGTATATTGCTTGTATATAACAGTTTGTTTGTATATTTTGTGTTTAATGTTTCAGGTATACATTGCTTGAGAGATACCGCCAGCCGTGGATTTTAAACTGGATTTGATATTTGTTTTCACCCCCAGAACAGCTCACTGACCTCAGCAGTCTGTGATCCCCAGACAACTCTGCTTTCACAATCATTTTAGGGAAACAACACATAGGTGTGTTTATCCTGTGATAGACTGGCAACCTGCCTGGGACGTCTTTTACCTTTTGCCCAACGAATCAGACCCACCGGGACCCTGACCAGGATAAAGCAGTGTTAAACACAGAATGAACCTCTGTACCTCTTTGAGTTTAAATGAATTAGTTTTACAGTGTCATGCACTGATGAATAAAAAAAAAAAAAAAAAAAAAAAAAAAAAAAAAAAAAAAAAAAAAAAAAAAAAAACACATTATTAGTTGCCATGGTGATGGTGGACGCTGGCGCATTTGGCTGCCGCTACCGTTACCGTATTTTACCGTATTTTATTGTATTTTTATCGTTTTTCGTTTTCATCTTTTTACACACCTTGTGGATCTATTTCTTTTATGTTACTTTTGATACTTTTATTTGTGCTTTTGATACTTTTTGTTCTTTCTACTGTACATCGCGTCTGCGGCCGGTGGTGAACGGTGGATGAGTTTTCCTGGGATCGGCACGATGTTGAACTATTCCGTTGACCAGCTGAGGAAGTTCAACAACTGCACTACTCCATCGTGTATTTCAGTCATCAAACAGCTTGGACTCCTTCGCCGGCCTCGTTATATTCACAGGGGCTCCCGGAGAAAGCTTGTTTATCTTCGAAACGGTAACGCTATTCCATCCTTCTGGTCAGCCGTGCGCACTGTCGCTCCGCAAACACGTCATCAGAGCGCTGCTGCCTTGCACACCAGTAGCGGTGTAGTCTCCATGACAACGCTGTCCACGGAGTGGGATGGGAAACGCGGAGTGGACTTAGCAAATCTCCGTTCTCTTCCTCGTTCCTCACAGCCAACTACACAACAATACCACTTGAAAATGGCATTGCTTAATGTTCGTTCACTCAACACAAAAAGTACTGTACTTAGTGAATTTATATCTGACAGTGAACTAGACTTTTTCTGTCTCACTGAAACTTGGCATAAACCCTTGGATTATTTTATGTTAAATCAGACCACGCCAATGGGATACTCGTATATTGATGAACCTCGTATGGAAGGGCGAGGTGGTGGTGTTGCTGCAGTCTATAGGGATGATATTAAAATAACCACTTTGTCTTTTCCTGCTGCTCTTTCTTTTGAACACCTGGCTTTCAAGTTGTCAGGGCCTACTCCTCTGGTCACTGCTGTAGTTTATCGTCCGCCAAAGCCAAACGCTTCCTTTCTCTCTGACTTTTCAGATTTTTTAACCCAGTTTAGTGCCCTCTCATCCTCTGTACTGCTTATGGGTGATTTTAACATCCATATTGATGACAACAACTGTAAATTTGCCAGGGAATTTTTGGAATTGTTACAGTGTTTTAATTTCACACAACATATACATTTTCCAACTCATAAAAAAGGTCATACTCTTGACCTTGTCTGCTCTACTGGTGTCCTAGTTCATCAGCCGTCCAGCCATGACCTTACTGTCTCTGATCATTTGACAATCATCATGGACATTGAGGTCACTAGGCCCATCACTAGAGCTAAACGTAAAATATCCTTCAGGAATCTTCAATATATCTCTCCCTCTGCTTTCTCAGATTCTCTTGTTAAAAAGATGTCTGTCTGTCCTGTACTGTCTAGTAATTCATCTGACCTTGTCAATTACTATAATGACATACTCGCCTCATGTCTTGATGAGCTGGCTCCTTTGAGAACCAAATTTGTTTCATTTAGTCATTCTGCACCATGGTACACAATTGAGCTTCACCAAATGAAATCCCGTAAACGCCAGCTTGAAAGACTTTATAAGAAAACCGGTCTAACAGTACATTATCAGATTTATTCTGATTATCTTCAACATTACAAAGACGCTCTTACGGCAGCCCGATCCACTTACTATTCCGAACTCATACATGCTGGATCAACAAATCCTAAGACTCTCTTTTCCACAATAAATAAACTTCTCAAACCAGTTGACAATACTACCAATTCCTTTACAGTTGACAAGTGTAACTCTTACCTCTCATTTTTTCAAACAAAAGTTGAGAATATCCACAATTTTCTGACAGTTTCCCCTGTCATCTCTGTTTCTCCGCCTATCTCATCTCAATTTATTACCCAGCCTCTGTCTCAGTTCTCACCTGTGTCTCATTTGGACCTATCTGAGATCTTAACAGGGATGCGAAGCTCCACTTGTGTTTTGGATCCTGCTCCATCAAAACTTGTTAAGGGTTGTTTTCCAGTTATCTCATCACTTATCACAGAGATAATCAATTCCTCTCTTAGTTCTGGCTCAGTCCCTCAATCACTCAAATTGGCTGCTGTTACTCCCATACTTAAAAAACCTGGACTTGACTCTAACATTATGAGTAACTTTCGGCCCATTTCCAATCTTCCATTTCTGTCGAAAATACTGGAACGTGTTGTTGCCTCACAGCTCAAAGATCACCTAAATTCCAATAATCTATTTGAATCATTTCAGTCTGGTTTCCGCCCCCAGCACAGCACTGAGTCAGCCCTCCTCAAAGTCACAAATGACCTTCTTCTTTCCTCAGACTCTGGACAAATTAATATTCTCGTCCTCCTTGATCTTACTGCAGCTTTTGACACCATTAATCACTCCATTCTTCTGTCCCGCCTTGAATCCTCTGTCAACATCACTGGTACTGCCCTTTTGTGGTTAAGGTCATATCTCGTAAACAGACAACAGTTTGTTAATATCAACAATTGTAGTTCTGCCATTGCTCCACTGTCCCAAGGCGTTCCCCAAGGCTCAGTGTTAGGTCCCCTTTTGTTTATTCTTTATATGCTCCCCCTTGGTGACATCATACGTCGGCATGGTTTACATTTCCACTGCTATGCTGATGATATTCAGCTTTACATCTCCTCCAAATCCATTAATACTGAACTTCACTCCACTCTGACAAATTGCATCACTGAAATGAAATTGTGGATGAAAGCTAATTTCCTCAAATTAAACTGTGAAAAATCAGATATGATCATCGTAGGTCCTACAACCCTGGCAAAAACCACAAAAAATTTTCAAATTACCATTGATAATGACACTTTGTCTCCGTCTTCTAACATCCGAAATCTTGGTGTAATTTTTGATAGCAACCTCTCTTTTGACCGCCATGTAAATCACATCACCAAAACTGCTTTCTTTCATCTAAAAAACATAGCACGTCTACGTCCATCACTCTCCTTTTCTGCCGCCGAAACCTTGATTCATGCTTTTATTACATCCAGAATTGATTATTGCAATAGCATCCTTTATGGTACATCTAACAAAATCCTAAAAAAACTTCAGTATATCCAGAATTCAGCTGCTCGCCTCCTTACTCATACTCGCTCCCGTGATCATATTACACCTGTTCTACAAAAACTTCATTGGCTTCCCGTTGCTCAACGCATTCAATTCAAAATTCTTCTATTCACTCACAAAGCTCTCCATAATCAGGCCCCATCCTACCTCACCGACCTGCTCCATCAGCACATTCCCTCCCGTAGCCTTCGCTCTTCTGAGGCTAACCTACTGTCCATACCCTCTAGGACCAAGCACCGGACCTGGGGTGACAGGGCCTTTTCCATAGCTGCTCCATCTTTATGGAATGCTCTCCCCAAACACCTACGAGATTGTCCTGACCTGTCCAAATTCAAGTCACTTCTCAAAACTCATCTATTCAATATGGCATTTAACTTGTAACAACACGAAATAAATGCTTTTATTTTTGCTATTCTTTTTAATAGTTTTTATACTTAGATCACGACAGAAATGTGAAGTCCTAGATCCTAAAACTTGTAAAGTTTTCAGTTTCCTGATTGCATGTAAATCTGTCCTGTTTCTGTCTAATTTTAAGAAATTGTTCTATATTTGTTGTTCTCTCTCATAATTTAGCTAATTTTTAATGAACTGTCTTATGCTGCTCTCTTTGTTTTTATCTTAATTATTCTTGATGTTGATGTACTATTTTGATTTTGTACTATGATTTGTATGGTGTATGTACGTATTTGTTTTGATTATTTGTCTTATGTAAAGCGTCTTTGAGTATCTTGAAAAGCGCTATATAAATAAAATGTATTATTATTATTATTATATTTTATTACCATTTTGATTCTTCACACTTTACACAAACACACAACAGGGCAACGTGATGCATTAAACACAACTTTCTGTTTTTCTTTACAAACCATTTAACCTTAAAACAGGATGTGATGTCATTTTTTTATTATAAGGAAATATCTGAGCTCCATTTCAATAATTTAAATAATTTATAGTAACATTTTCTTTGCTTTGCTTGGTGTAATAAACAATTATTTACTGCTTTAATAATTTGAACAGATTTCTTAAATATTATTTAGGATCAGGGTCTAAACAGGCTAAATCTCTTTAAAAGGTGATACAATGGGTCACTGTTGTAAATAGATTTGATTGATCATTAAATCTCCATGTCAGCTGATTATCAGAAGCGTCTTGTCTTTTGAGATTGGGATTTTAAGAACGAGGTCCTAACATGTGGCCATGACTTAGTAAGGTGTAAGACGTGGGAACGAGATGTGCAAAGATGATTTATCCGGGTTTGGGTTTGAACCTGGAGCGTTAGCCTGTATTATGCCAAGCTCACATTTCTTGGACAGTCATATATACACACATCCTATAGAGAGCAGATATACGATTCTGTATGTTTCATGTTAATAACGGATCCAGACTTTGTATTATTGCAGCGCAGGGAACAAACACGCTGTAGAAACTCATAATGTAATAACTGAACATAATGTAATAACACAAATGTAATATCTCATAACGTGATAAATTGCTGACAGTGTAATAAAATCTTCATCCAATAATGTAATATAATTTGTGCCATGAATTAAAGTCTAATTGGTTTGATTTGATTTTAAACTGTCAAGCAAAGGTCCCAAACATTATATGTGGCACTACAGTATGTATACAGTATGTAAAGTGTAATAAAAAGGCTGATAAAAGTTGGTACAGGATGGAAAATGCAAAAAATTATAAAAACACAGAGTTCCTGACATTGACTTTTATTTGATGTCAGACAGGATGAATCTGAGATATTTCATCTTTTATCTGCTCAACTTCATTTCATTTGTTAATAAACATCCATGATCCTGATATAACCACATGGGTGAGGGATTTACTTTGGCAAACCTTTTGTGTGTCAGTACCAGGGTCTGTCATGGTATGGGGGCGTGTCAGTGCCCTTGGTAAAGGTCATTAACACTTCTGTGATGCAGCATTAATACAGAAAAGTACATTGAGATCTTAGAGCAACATGTGCTGCCTTCAAGACGTCGTCTTTTCCAGGGACGTCCAGCATTTTTCAACAAGACGATACAAAACCACCTGCTGCACACATTACAAAGGCGTGGCTGCAGAAGAAGAAGGTACGGGTGCTGGACCGACCTGCCTGCAGTCCTGACCTGTCCCCAATAGAGAACGTGTGGAGGATTTTGAAACGACGACGACCCCCCGTACTGCTGCACATCTTAAGACGAGTTTGCAGGAAGAACAAGACAAATTAAAAGCTGAAACACTAAATCACTCGGTCTCCTCGGTGCCAAAACCTCTTTTAAGTGGTGAAAAGGAACAGCATCATTACAAAATAATAGCAGTAAATGCTTTACCGTCCCAACATTTTTTGGAATGTGTTGCAGGCCTGAAATGCAGGAATGGATGTTTATTAATAAATGAAATGAAGTTGAGCAGATAAAAGATGAAATATCTCAGGTTCATCCTGTCTGACATCAAATAAAAGTCAAAGTAAATGTAAGAAACTCTGTGTTCTTTTTATTATTATTTGCTTTTTCCATGCTGTCCCAACTTTTTCTGATTTGGGGTTGTATTAAATTATTAAATTATTATTAGCACATTGCCACACAAACACAACACTTTGGAGATCGTTTATTGTCTAGTGTTTTCTCCTTTAATCTGGGGTATCAGACCCGAAGGCTTCGATAAGTCCTTCGATCGAATGAATGAACCCAGAGACGCTGCAAATCCCTCCGATAACAAAAATCAAGACGTCAAAAAGCACCTCATGCCAGAGAAGTTTGCGCCAGAGAAGTCTGAGGTGGAACAGGCTGGGCAACAGGAAGCAAAGTCCGGCGCCGGTCAGACTTCCCGTGAGACCCATGAGTAGGGCAAAGTGTGGGACGAAGATTGCCATCAGGAGGGTAAAAACCACCAGCCCGACTCTCAGGCCGAGCCCCCAGGGTTTGAGGTTACCGCCCGGGCCGTAGCAGCTTGGGAGCGGGGCACCGTTTCCATCCTGGAAGAAGGATTTCTCCAAGACGTCCACGGCGGCGAAAAAAGGCAGCGGGTAGGAGAGCAGGGCTTTGGCCACTAGGAAGATGTTCACCCAGGCGCGTATCCCGGGCGGCAGGTTGTCCGTGATGACCTCCTTGGTGGCGTCAGCCCAGGTGAGGTAGGCCACGAGGGCGAACAAACCCTT
Source organism: Trichomycterus rosablanca (assembly GCF_030014385.1). NCBI lineage: Eukaryota > Metazoa > Chordata > Actinopteri > Siluriformes > Trichomycteridae > Trichomycterus > Trichomycterus rosablanca. The sequence continues at coordinate 40,774,769 of NC_085994.1, forward strand.
GAGGACGCACGCGGCGATGTGCGTCCACTCCATCATGCAGTGGAACTCGGCCGGTCTCTGCATGTTCCCCTCGAGGGACGGCAGGAAGATCTGGGAGGTGTAGCTGAACACCACGATGCCGATCGAGATGGGGAACTTCTTGACGTCGATGTAGAACTTGACGTCGTCCCAGGCCCAGTCGTGCGCCCGCGACAGGCAGTACGCGATCACCAGGACGCTGATGACGAAGTGCGCGAGCGTGCACAGCAGGCTGAGCTTGGACACGGCTTTCAGGCTGCGCAGGAAGGCGCACGGTACCAGGGCGGCCGCCGCCATCACCGACCACGCCTTCTGAGAGAGCGGCAGGCCCGGGAAGCTGTTGTACATCAGGTTCCCGCTGACCACCACGTACAGGATGCAGGTCATGACCAGCTCGATGATCTGCGCCACGTTCACCACGTGGCCGCCGAGCACGGGGAAGCGCGGCGCGCAGCAGGCGTTGGCGATGTCCACGTAGGAGTCCCGCACGCGGACGCGCTGGCCGTCCTCGTTTTCCTCGTACAGGCACATGATGAGGATCTTGCCCGTGTAGCAGCAAACCACCGCGGCGAAGATGATGAGGAACAGGCCCAGGTATCCACCGTGCAGAACAGCATAGGGAAGGCCCAGAACAAACATGCCCTGCGGTGGGAAATAGACTTCATATTATAACATGATCACGAAGAAAAGCATCACAGCTCAATGTTTAAGGTATCGGACTAGTAATCAGAAGGTTGAAGAAGGTTTAAGGCCCACATGTGCCAGACTGCCACTGTTGGGCTCGTAACCCTAAATTGCTTAGATTGTATATGAACTCAGTTGTAAGTCACCTCTGCTAAATGCCGCAAATGTAAATAAAACCTCAACTGGCATTAAGGACTGTTAATTAATTTTGTTAAATGTTCCCTGCCCAGTAAACTGCAAACTTCAGAAAAGTTGGGACGTTGTGTAAAATGCAATAAAAACAAAAATCTTTATTTAATTTTATTTAATCAAGTGTTTCACCATCTACTGTACATGGTATTGTGGAAGGATTCAGTCAATGTCTGTCAGCTGGAAACCACTCCTGAATGTGCTTGATCTCGGAGCCTTCGGACGACCATGATAAATACAGCAAACTTCGGAAAACCGTTGTCACATAACAGCGGAATGCTGCATCACAAAACGCAGTCTGAATCCTAAGACAAATGGCGTACATCAATTCGATTAGATTATTTTCTGGGCCCGAGCTCATCTCAGATGGCACCAAGGACCAAATATGATAGTGACGGAAAATCAGCTGACCAGTGAGTAAATATATATAGACACTATACGGACAAAAGTATTAGGACAGGCACTGATGTTTAAGAGAACAGAAGGCGTGGCTCACAATCCAGTCAGGTTTAATTCATCCCAGAAGTGTTGAGTTGGGTTGAGACCAGGGTTCTGTGTAAATACACTGTTATTAGGTATTAAAGGTGCATCAGTTCCCATGCCATGGGTGTCCAGGTACCACTAACACAGATGCATTATTTATAATTGGGACATTCATTCATGCTCATTCTGTAAGTGCTACACCAGTGCGGCTTCATAGACACAGAGTGCGTGTGCTTGACTGGCCTGTCTGCAGTCCAGAGCAGTGGAAGAGGAGAATCAGACGACTGTAACTGCTGACCGAAGTCTCGTATGAGGTAAAAGTCCTCAATTCAAATCCTCAGTTCCCAAAAAACAAAAATAAATGGTATTAATAGGAAAGGTAATCTAACACAGCGCCTCCGTCCCAACATTTAACAAAACACAGATTCTTCTTTTTTTACTGCATTTTACAAAACGTCCCGAGTTTTCTGAAACAGGTTTAACTAATTCATGATATTTATTTCTGGTGCTCCTTTCAGTCAGCTTCATATTTCAGGGTTTATATACGTTAAAAAAATATAAATAAACACATTATATTTCATGGTTGTGTTTCTGAGTCGATGGAAGGATCGTGACCTCGGCCCGACGTCGCCCCGAGCGACTCTGAACCAAATCGTAAGTGATGGAACGAGGTCTGTACTAGGAGCAACACCACACTACAGGGATAAAAATAGTTCTACACAAGATCAGCTGAGGTCTCTTAATAAAGTGACCAGTGAGTAAAGATATACTGTATATATACATTATATGGACAAAAGTATTGGGACATCTGATCATGAGCTTATTGTACATCCCATTTTAAAACCATGTGTATTTATATTGAATCGCTCCCTCTTTCCTTTGTAGGGTGTATTTATTGGGCTGCTTGACTTTAACAGAAGATCAGACAGACAGGCAGGCAAACAAGTCAGGCAGACTTAAAGACAGACAGACAGAACGACAGACTAACAGACAGACAGGCAGACTAACAGGCTGACAGACAAACAGGCAGACAAACTGACAGACAGACAGGCAGGCAGACAGGTATGTAGACAGACAGAATGACAGACAGATAGGATGACAGAACAGACAGACAGACTTAAAGACTGACAGACAGACAGACCGACAGGTAGACAGACAGACTAAGAGGCAGACAGACAGGCAAGTAAGTCAGGCAGACACGTCAAGGCAGACTTTAAGACTGACAGACAGACCGACAGGCAGACAGTTAGACAGACTAACAGACAAACAGACAGGCAAGCAAGTCAGGCAGACAGGTCAAGGCGGACTTAAAGTCAGACCATCCAACAGGCAGACAGACTAACAGACTGGCAGACAGGCACTAGACACACTAAGAGGCAAACAGACTGACAGACAGACCGACAGGCAAACTGACTGACATACAGTCAAAAAGACTGACAGACAGACAAACAGGCAGACAAACTAACAGACAGACAGGTATGTAGACAGACAGGCAGACAGACAGGCAGACTAACAGACTGACAAACAGAATGACTGACAGACAGGCAGATGGAGAGACAGACAGACAGACAGGCTAACAGACTTAAAGACTGACAGAGACAAGACTAAACTGACAGACTGACAGACTAAACAAACAGACAAACAAACGGAGATGGACAGACTGACACACAAACAGACCGACAGACTGACAGGCAGACAGACTAACAGACAGAGAGACGGACAGACTGACACACAAACAGACCGACAGGCAGACTGACATACAAACAGACAGACACACGGCCTAAACAGACACACTGACAAGTAGACAGACAGACATTGTGTACATGTTTTGTTATGACTTGTGTGTGTTCATTTGAACTTTTAGCTCATATTTTAGTTCCAGATGAACCAAGGCGGTGTAGGAGCATCTTTCAGAGCTGAATTTTAAACTCTACTGTAAATTAACTCATTAATTCTTAATAAATGCTAAAAACTTTTACTTTTAAATGAAATCTAAATAAATGTTTGAATGAAATCACTAAGAGAACCGTGCGCACGGACTGCAGTGAACCTGAATGGCGTTGGTAACGTTCCAGCCCGCCTCCCACGCCGTGATTTTGGGTTTGTCCTGTTCCTCCTCCTGCGTCCTGCCCGCAGGGTCACCGTCCTTCCGCTGGTACCGAACGTCCCCTTCTGCCCTTCCATCATTCTGCTCCTCTGTGGTCATCACGTCCATCCTCAGTCCCTGTCTGTAGTGGTAATCCAGATCGTCGCACTGGGCGAATCCGAGCGCCTCGTCGTCGGTGGCCGCCTGGAAGCCCAGACGCGCCAGAGCTCCACTCGCTGTGGCCTCGGACCTGTGAGACACGGAGCTCATCACGTCGCTCAGCCTGTTAGAAATCTTCTTCTTTATCAGATGAGCCATGATTTAAAAGTGAGAAAGAAGTGAGGAGAAGGATCAGCAGACGCACAAATTTTATACGAATTATATCAGACTAAATCTCTCCTGGTGCATGTTCAGTCAAGTTTTTTTCCTCCTTCTTCTTTTCTTTTTTTTTTTTTTTCTTCTTGGATGTTTTTTCTTCTCTTTGTTGTTTTAAATGTTCATGAATATTTTTGTTTGTCCGGTTACAGGTTCACTTGTGTCCTTCATCCGTGCATGACAGCCTCAATGCAAAATCAGTGCAAATTATAATCAAGCACAAAATATAAAGACAAATATAAAACAGTTAAATAAAACCTGATAATAAAGAACTAATTCTGTTCATATATTAATAAAGTTGTAATGAATTTGAAGAGCTTTTCTGTGCCAGGCGCCGAGTGCCAGTTGCGCGGATGCCAGTGCGTGTGCGTGTGCGCGCACAGACGTGATTGCGCTGCGGGGGGTTGAGAGTGGAAGCGCAAATGCTCAGTAAAAGCCTGTAGAGAGAGAGAGAGAGGAGAGCCCACTGCTCCATAAAGGCCAAGAGCAAAGTCAAACTGCACTGATTAAATATAAGATTAATATTATGTTTACAAAAGTAAAGTTATCCCACTAAAATGCTCTTTAACCTTCAAAATATAAACTGTCTGTGTTCTTGTGTGGGTGTTTTTCCTCTGGTGTTTTTCTGTCTGTGTTTTTGTTTCTGTGTTTTTCCACTCTCGTTTTCCACTGTTTTTTTCTGTGTTTTTCTGTGTCCGTGTTTTTCTGTCTGTGTTTTCCACTCTCATTTTCCTCTGTTTTTTTCTGTCTGTGTTTTCTAGTGTGTTTTTCTGTCTGTGTGTTTTTCCCGTGTTTGTGTCAGTGTTTTTCTGTGCCTTTGTTTTTCCACTGCTGTGTTACACTGTGTTTTTGTCTGTGTTTTCCACTGTCTTTTTCTTTTTGTGTTTTCTAGTGTGTTTCTGTGTCTGTGGTTTTCTGTGTCTATGTTTTTCCACTGTGTTTTTCTGTGTCTGTGTTTCTGTGTTTTTCTGTGCTTGTGTTTTTCCAGAGTTTTTTGTGTCTCTGTGTTCGTGTCTGTTTTTCTGTGTCTGTGTTTTTCCATGCAATGTTTTTTTCTGTGCCTGTGTTTTTTTGCGTCTGTGTTTATGTGTCTGTGTTTTTCTGTGCTTGTGTTTTTGTATCTGTGGTTTTTTCCACTCTCGTTTTCCACTATTTTTTTCCATGTTTCTCTGTCTGTTTCTAGTGTTTTTTCTGTGTCTGTGTTTATGTGTCAGTGTTTTCTGTGTCTGTGTTCTTGTGTCTGTGTTCTTCTGTTATTTGTATCTGTGTTTTTCCACTCTTGTTTTCCACTGTTTTTTTTGTCTGTGTTTACTAGTGTTTTTTTTCCGTGTCTATGTTTTTCCACTGTGTTTGTGTCAGTTTTTTTGTGTCTGTGTTTTTCACTGTCTTTTTCTGTCTGTGTTTTTAGTGTGTTTTTTGTGTCTGTGGTTTTCTGTGTCTATGTTTTCTATGTGTTCTGTGTCGTTTTCACTGTGTTTTTTTGTCTGTGTTTTTCCACTGTGTTTTATGTGTCTCTGGTTCTTGTGTTTGTGTTTTTCTGTCTGTGTTTTTTTACTCTCCAAAAGCCACTCTGTGATTATCTCAGAATTGTAATAATAAGATTAATTATTATTGGATGTTAATAGATTGTAATAAATCACAGTTTTTTATGTTTTGTAAACGTATTTTCAATTTCATCTCAAAATAAATGTTCACTTATCTTAAATCTTTTCATTGTGAGGTTACGAATTTGTAAGTAGGTTGTAGTAATAATAATAATAACAATTATAAAATAAATAAAAATCGTAGCTAAAACAATCTTGATGTGATTTCATTTGCAGGTTGAAGCTCATTTCTACTACATTACTGTCTTAAAAAATAAAATAACACATAATATTGTTTACAACTATAATCAGTGTCACAAATGAGCCGTCCAACTAATAAATATACAGGAGGAAATGATGCACTGATTTTTAAAGCACCATAAAATCTTCTGTATTTAATAAGGCATCGACAAAAATATTATTTATATTTAATTTCATATCACATTATTAATTTTAAAAGTATCACGCGAGTGAAATGAAGAGTTTGGGTGTGGCATTTGTGACACCCTGCTTGGTGGTTTATGTTTCTGTGTTTTCACTTATTAGATGATTGAATTAGTGAGCTGGTTGAAATTTTACTGATTAATTAAAATGATGATTATTAATAAAATATCCACTAATTACTGGAAACAAATACAAAAACTTGATTTCACGTATCTAGAGCTGTATATTATGTAATGTTAATACACATCGCTTTGTGATGGTTGGCTGCACAGATGGGTCAGCTTTCCTCAATGCCCCAGTGTCTCGAATACGCCCTGATCATGCAATTCACATGGTGATGCTCTCAGTCCAGTTTATTCCCGGTCCTTCTGCTCTTCTGCAGGTCCTGTCATACTGTAACACTGCCTAGAGCTTGGCTCAGTCAGTCATGGATCTGGTCAGTTGTTTAGTTTAGATTAAACCGTACAATAAAATGTCTGGATCTCTTTGTGCTGCTTTTACTGCACCTGCCTCAAACAAAGCCAGAGGAAACCATCTGAAGAGTAAAAGCAGCAGTGAGGAGGACGAGGGGGGTGAGATTTATGAATGAACATACATGACTATTTGGAGACTGTGTGTGTGTGTGTGTGTGTGTGTGTGTGTGTTTGCGTGTGTGTACAGAAGACCCTGTATTACCACACTACAGTCTAAGGCCCGTGCCCCCCCATGATAGTTTGTGTGAGCTTTATTGGGACATGGATTAAATCTAGGATGAACACAGGTAACATGAGACAGGTGAGTGATGTACCACACCTGAGCTCTGTTTGTCAATGTGAGTCAACACTGATAGGAAACATTAAAGCATTAACAGTTAGATTACATGATCACATGACCTCCTGGGCAGGATGCAAGCAGGTTACCTGATAATGATATTCATTTATATCATTTAAACAACAGGTATATATACAGTATATATATATATATATACACATTAAAACCACCTCCTTGTTTCTACACTCACTGTCCATTTTATCAGCTCCACTTACCATATAGAAGTACTTTGTAGTTCTACAATTACTGACTGTAGTCCATCTGTTTCTCTACATGCTTTGTTAGCTCCTTTCATGCTGCTCTTCAATGGTCAGGACCCCCACAGAGCAGGTACCAAAAATATATCCAGCCAACAGCGCCCCGTGGGCAGCGTCCTGTGACCACTGATGAAGGTCTAGAAGATGACCGACTCAAACAGCAGCAATAGATGAGCGATCATCTCTGACTTTACATCTACAAGGTGGACCAACTAGGTAGGAGTGTCTTATAGAGTGGACAGTGAGTAGACACAGTATTTAAAAACTCCAGCAGCGCTGCTGTGTCTGATCCACTCCTACCAGCACAACACTCACTAACACACCACCACCATGTCAGTGTCACTGCAGTGCTGGGAATGATCCACCACCTAAATAATACCTGCTCTATGGTGGTCCTGACCATTAAAGAACAGCATGAAAGGAGCTAACAAAGCATGTAGAGAAACAGATGGACTTTAGTCAGTAATTGTGGAACTACAAAGTGCTTCTATATGGTAAGTGGAGCTGATAAAATGGACAGTGAGTGTTAGGGACGCCACAGCAGATTATTTGCCAGCATATTTGTTTGGTTTTTACACAGTTTTCCTGACACAACCCTCCTATTTATCCGGGCTTGGGATCTGCACTAAGAGTGCACTAATATGTGTCACCCAATGGCTATAGGTTCACTTCTGAAATCTTCTGTCTCCTCCGCCTCCCAGCCCACGTGTGGAGCATCACCAGCTCTCTGTGTTGGTATGATAGTGTGAGTGGAATCACACAGAATGATCTGATTCAGTATGAAGCTGGTGTTCCTTCATTTTCTGTCAGTGTTCCTAAATACCAGTGTGTCTTTGTGCCTTCCGGGTGTGTGTGTGTGTGTGTGTGTGTGTTAGCTAAGATGACCCAGTTCTGTTCATTATCATCACTGATTCTTTGTGCTTGTGCACTGAACTGGGCACCCAAGACCGAACCCAAAAAAAACCAAACCCACTCCTTCAGTTCTTCAGGTGCTACAAGTCGGTATATTGACGTTTTCGGCATTTAGGAGACACCAAAGCCTGTACAACTGAAGGGTCTGGGTTTGATCCTGTGTGGTCCTTTCTGTGTAAAATTGTGCATGTTCTCCCTGCCCTGTGTCAGCGTGGGTTTCCTCCGGGTGCTCCAGTTTCCTCTCACAAGGCCAACTGGAGCGACAATAAAAGTGTATGCTACTAAGTGTGTGTGTGTGTGTGTGTAGAAATGTTTGCTCAGCTTCAGTTTCAGTTGAAATGGTTTTATTTACAAAAATATTAATAAAAAACAAGAAGAAAAAGACAGAAGAACATAAAAACATCTAAAAATTTATTTGTATTATTATATGTCATATATTAATTAAAAAGCAAGTAAATCATGTAAAGAATAAATAAGTCAGAGACGGGGACTCGAGCACATACAGCGACTTCAGACTCGACTCAGACTCGTTTCAAATGACTCGTGTCCAACAAAAGTCAGCAACATTAGTTACGTGTGATAATTATATATATACTGTATATGATCCGACATCATTCTGATCGTGTCATTTTCTGCTCTCTAATAATAATAACGCTCCGGCCGTCTTAACCCACAACACACACAATGTGTAAATGTTCCAGCCAGCTTCCGGCGTAGTGATGAAGCGTCGCTCCCTACTTAAAATGGTGGAATACCCTACGTAGTGAACTTCACAGGAACAACCGGGGTGAATTTAACGCTCCTACAGAATCGGTGCTGATGGTTGAAAGACGCTTTCTGAACCAATCAGAGCTTCTGATTGTAATTGTAAGAAATGCTGTTATTTGCATTTATTCAGTTTGCATCACACAGATGACGTGGTAATGAAACGCTCGATTGGCTTTCTAACGACTTCCTGTTTTACTTCACAACCGGGAAAAGTTTGGAGGTTTTTAATTATAAGCACATTTACAAAATAACGGATTCTGTTCCTAATGGGACGCACGCTTATAAATGTAATAGCATCTGGAAGAACAGAAGCTAAGGTAAGCAGTATTATGGATTTTTTGCTGTGTTTGGGATTTTGGCCGCTGTGCCGTAATTTGCAATGAAAACAAAACGTCAGTTTAAGCTTTTAACTGGTACCTAGGAAAGTAAAGCCACGAAGTAAAACGGCTAAATACAGTCGCTAATCTGTTGTTGTTTTTTATCTGAACTTACAGATTATTTGTTTATTTCTACGCTACATTTCCAATATATGTTTTGTGTTTATTATAAAGACTCGTGACTTGACTCGGACTCTAGCCTAAAGACTCGTGACTTGACTCGTAACATTTTGACTTTAATCTCGTAATTATTTCGACTTTAATCTCTTAATTATTTCGACTTGAATCTCGTAATTATTTCGACTTTAATCTCGCAATATTTTGACTTAAATCTCGTAATTATTTCAACTTTAATCTCGTAATTATTTTGACTTTAATCTCGTAATATTTTGACTTTAATCTCGTAATTATTTCGACTTTAATCTTGTAATTATTTTGACTTTAATCTCGTAATATTTTGACTTTAATCTCATAATATTTTGACTTTAATCTCGTAATTATTTTGACTTTAATCTCGTAATATTTTTACTTTAATCTCGTAATTATTTCGACTTTAATCTCGTAATATTTTGACTTTAATCTCGTAATATTTTGACTTTAATCTCGTAATTATTTTGACTTTAATCTCGTAATATTTCGACTTTAATCTCGTAATATTTTGACTTTAATCTCGTAATATTTCGACTTTAATCTCGTAATATTTTGACTTTAATCTCGTAATATTTTGACTTTAATCTCGTAATTATTTCGACTTTAATCTCGTAATTTTTTGACTTTAATCTCATAATATTTTGACTTTAATCTCGTAATTATTTCGACTTTAATCTCGTAAATATTTTGACTTTAATCTCGTAATATTTTGACTTTAATCTCGTAATATTTTGACTTTCATCTAATTTTTCTTTAAAGTGGCCCTAATACGCCGTCATAATACACGACTGAATGAATTAAAATGGTAAAATTAGAAGCTAGATGAACCACTCATGTAAAAAGACTCTTCTAATAAGTTCAAGAAGTTTATTTATGTTCATTTATTCTGCCTCTTGAGCAGCTTCGTTCCTGTCAGGGTCTCCGCTATCACCAGAAAACTAAATAGGCTCGTTTAAATTTGCCAGTTAACCTTATAAATGTTATGAGGCTTTGCTGAAGCACACAGAGGAATCAAGAACAAAGGAGAACATGCGAAACTTCTTACGACTTTCTGACGTGGAACCATGAATTCAGACGCACTTCTACCCGGATCTATTTTGGAGTGAGACTGATTTCAAAATGAGCGCTGGTAAGATATTTACGTTCCAGGACGCCAGGTGTTCCCCCGACCCGGTGTTCCAGGTCACGCCGGAATGTCTGCACCCGTCTCCCGTCCCCATCGTGGTGGATAACGGATCGTTCCAGACCCGGGCCGGCTGGGCCTGTGCGGGGGAAGAGTTCGGCTCTCCGCGGCTGGAGTTTAAACCGGTAGCGGCGCGGAGGAGCAGAGGAGCGGCGCGGAGTGACACTCAGGTCGGGAACGACATTCCCAGTCTGGAGCCGCTCCGGTGGCTCCTCAAGAGCCAATTCGACCGAAATGTGGTCGTTAACTTCGAGATCCAGGAGCTCATGCTGGATTATATCTTCCTCCACCTCGGTATCGGATCAGAGGTAAGAAGTGACTCCATCAGGGGGTTAATATAGTGGGTTCAGTTTACTGGTGTACACTATACCACCAAAAGTATTCACTCACCCTCCAAATCACTGAATTCAGGTGTTCCAATCACTTCCATGATCACAAGTGTATAAAACCGAGCACCTCGGCATGCAGACTGCTTCTCAGTGAATTCCAGCGTGGTACCGTGATGCCACCTGTACAACAAGTCCAGTGGTGAAATTTCCTCACTACTAAATATTCCACAGTCGACTGTCAGTGCTATTATAACAAAGTGGAAGCGATTGGGAACGACAGCAACTCGTAAAATGACAGAGCGGGTCAGCGGGTGCTGAGGAACATAGAGGTCACCAACTTTCTGCAGAGTCGATCACTACAGACCTCCAAACTTCATGTGGCCTTCAGATCAGCTGAAGAACAATGTGTAGAGCTTCATGGAATGGGTTTCCATGGCCGAGCAGCTTTACATCACCAAGCGCAATTCAAAGCGTCGGTGTAAAGCACACCACCACTGGACTCTAGAGCAGACGAGATGTGTTTTCTGGAGTGACCAATCACGCTTCTCCGGTTGCCAGGAGAACGGTACCTGTCTGACTGTATTGTGCCGAGTGTAAAGTGTGGTGGAGGGGGGATTATGGTGTGGGGGTGTTTTTCAGGAGTTGGGCTCGGCCCCTTAGTTCCAGTGAAAGGAACTCTTAATGCTTCAGCACACCAAGAGATTTTGGACAATTTCATGATCCCAACTTTGTGGGAACAGTTTGGGGATGGCCCCTTTTATCAGCTCCACTTACCATATAAAAGCACTTTATAGTTTTACAATTACTGACTGTGGTCCATCTGTTTCTCTGCATATTTTTTTAACCTGCTTTCACCCTGTTCTTTCACCCTGTTCTTCAATGGTCAGGACCCCCACAGGACCACCACAGAGCAGGTATTATTTAGGTGGTGGATCATTCTCAGCACTGCAGTGACACTGACATGGTGGTGGTGTGTTAGTGTGTGTTGTGCTGGTATGAGTGGATCAGACACTGTGTCCACTCACTGTCCACTCTATCAGACACTCCTACCTAGTCGGTCCACCTTGTAGATGTAAAGTCAGAGACGATCGCTCATCTATTGCTGCTGTTTGAGTCGGTCATCTTCTAGACCTTCATCAGTGTTCACAGGACGCTGCCCACGGGGCGCTGTCGGCTGGATATTTTTGGTTGGTGGACGATTCTCAGTCCAGCAGTGACAGTGAGGTGTTTAAAAACTCCAGCAGCGCTGCTGTGTCTGATCCACTCATACCAGCACAACACACACTAACACACCACCACCATGTCAGTGTCACTGCAGTGCTGAGAATGATCCACCACCCAAATAATACCTGCTCTGTGGGGGTCCTGACCATTGAAGAACAGGGTGAAAGGAGCTAACAAAGCATGTAGAGAAACAGATAGGCTACAGTCAGTAATTGTAGAACTACAAAGTGCTTCTATATGGTAAGTGGAGCTGATAAAATGGACAGTGAGTGTAGAAACAAGGAGTTGGTTTTTATGTTATGGTTGATCGGTGCCATATATCGGGGGTCCAAATTACTGATGTACAGTGCCTTGCAAAAGTATTCAGCCCCCTTGAACTTTTCAACCTTTTGCCACATTTCAGGCTTCAAACATAACGATATGAAATTGTAATTTTTTGTGAAGAATCAACAACAAGTGGGACACAATCGTGAAGTAGAACGAAATTTATTGGATATTTTAAACTTTTTTTAGAAATAAAAAACTAAAAAGTGGGGCGTGCAATATTATTCAGCCCCTTTACTTTCAGTGCAGCAAACTCACTCCAGAAGTTCAGTGAGGATCTCTGAATGATCCAATGTTGACCTAAATGACTGATGGTGATAAATAGAATCCACCTGTGTGTAATCAAGTCTCCGTATAAATGCACCTGCTCTGTGACAGTCTCAGAGTTCTGTTTAAAGCGCAGAGAGCATCATGAAGACCAAGGAACACACCAGGCAGGTCCGAGATACTGTTGTGGAGAAGTTTAAAGCCGGATTTGGATACAAAAAGATTTCCCAAGCTTTAAACATCTCAAGGAGCACTGTGCAAGCGATCATATTGAAATGGAAGGAGTATCAGACCACTGCAAATCTACCAAGACCCGGCCGTCCCTCTAAACTTTCAGCTCAAACAAGGAGAAGACTGATCAGAGATGCAGCCAAGAGGCCCATGATCACTCTGAATGAACTGCAGAGATCTACAGCTGAGGTGGGAGACTCTGTCCATAGGACACAATCAGTCGTACACTGCACAAATCTGGCCTTTATGGAAGAGTGGCAAGAAGAAAGCCATTTCTCAAAGATATCTATAAAAAGTCACCTGGGAGACACACCAAACATGTGGAAGAAGGTGCTCTGGTCAGATGAAACCAAAATCGAACTTTTTGGCCACAATGCAAAACGTTATGTTTGGCATAAAAGCAACACAGCTCATCACCCTGAACACACCATCCCCACTGTCAAACATGGTGGTGGCAGCATCATGGTTTGGGCCTGCTTTTCTTCAGCAGGGACAGGGAAGATGGTTAAAATTGATGGGAAGATGGATGGAGCCAAATACAGGACCATTCTGGAAGAAAACCTGTTGCAGTCTGCAAAAGACCTGAGACTGGGACGGTGATTTACCTTCCAACAAGACAATGATCCAAAACATAAAGCAAAATCTACAATGGAATGGTTCACAAATAAACGTATCCAGGTGTTAGAATGGCCAAGTCAAAGTCCAGACCTGAATCCCATCGAGAATCTGTGGAAAGAGCTGAAAACTGCTGTTCACAAACGCTCTCCATCCAACCTCACTGAGCTCGAGCTGTTTTGCAAGGAAGAATGGGCAAAAATTTCTGTCTCTCGATGTGCAAAACTGATAGAGACATACCCCAAGCGACTTGCAGCTGTAATCGCAGCAAAAGGTGGCGCTACAAAGTATTAACGCAAGGGGGCTGAATAATATTGCACGCCCCACTTTTCAGTTTTTTATTTCTAAAAAAAGTTTAAAATATCCAATAAATTTCGTTCCACTTCACGATTGTGTCCCACTTGTTGTTGATTCTTCACAAAAAATTACAATTTCATATCGTTATGTTTGAAGCCTGAAATGTGGCAAAAGGTTGAAAAGTTCAAGGGGGCTGAATACTTTTGCAAGCCACTGTATATATTATAAATCAAAATATTCATTTTCATTGCTTGAACTGTTTCATTTATTGATCTGTTTTTCCTGTACTCTCCAGGGTCACGTGGAACACCCGCTGGTCCTCACCGAGGCGCCGTGCAACCCGCTGCACTGCCGGCAGATGATGTCCGAGCTGCTGTTCGAGTGCTACGGCGTGCCGCGCGTGGCGTACGGCATGGACGGACTGTTCAGCTTCTACTACGACGGCGTACGGCGCGGCCACGGGGCGCCGCACACCGGCCTGGTAGTTTCATCGGGGTATCACTGCTCTCACGTGCTGCCCTTCATCAACGGCAGGTGCAGAACTCCTGGTACTTTATAGTGCTCTCTGGTGCCACAGACGATACTTGTTTCTGGTTAACAGTTAGACTAGTGGATCTGGTCAAAAATCAATCACTAGGGGAGTTACCAATCCCACGTCTGACGTGTTTTGGAGGTTGGAAGGAGGTAACGTGAGATGTGAGGTAATAAAAACAGAATGTAATTTGTGTATTTCTGAATTGTCAGACTGGATGCTGCTAACTGCAAGCGCCTGAACGTCGGCGGGAGTCACGCAGCAGCGTACATGCAGAGACTTCTTCAGCTGAAATACCCGGCACACCAGGCCGCCATCACACCCACCCGCATGGAGGAGCTGCTGCACCATCACTGCTACGTTGCTGTGGATTACCAGCACGGTAAATCATACCAGCACAAACGTCAGCTGCTTTTATTTATTCATTTGTGTGGAAGCTGAATTTCGTAACGTCTGTGAATGCTCCCATCCAGAGCTGGAGAGGTGGCGGAGCGCCGAATTTTACGAGGCCGAGGTCCACCGCATGCAGCTGCCGTTCTCCGAGAAGGGGGCGGGCGTGTACGCGGGCGTGGACGAGAGGCAGGAGAGACGAGCGCAGCAGCAGCGCAGGCACAGAGAGGAGAGACTGCAGCAGGATCAGGAGAGACTCGACACGCTGGTCTCTGTACAGGTACGCAGAGCTGGATGGGTACGGTGGATTTAATGCCACCTCAGGAGTTAGAGGGGTTAATCCCCAGGCTACTACCTCCGGGTGCAAGTATTCTCACAATTCGCCCCCCCCTCCGTCTGTGTAGGAGCTGCTGGAAGAGGGCGCTGTGGAGCAGTTTCACCGGCGCCTCATGGAGCTGAACATGGACTCCGCCGAAGAACTGCAGTCCTACATCCACAAACTCACTTTAAGTGTGGAACATCAACGACTGGCCAGAGCCGAGGTGTGTGACCGTCATTCATCCTGGTCAGGGTCGCAGTGGGTCTGTTTCATGTGGCCAAAGGCAGGAAACACCTCTGTCACAGGACACACACAGGGCAATGAACTTGTAGAAGGAAACCGGAGCACCCGGAGTAAACCCATATGAATACGAGGGAGAACATGCAAACTCCACACATCAAGGACTGTTCATGGGACAGTTTGTAGGACAGTTGTGGCCTAGCGGTTAAGGTACTGGACTACTAATCCATAGGTTGCTGGTTCAAGCCCCACCACTGCCAGGTTGCCACCGTTGGGCCCTTGAGCGAGGCCCTTAACCCTCAATTGCTTAGACAATATACTGTCACTGTACTGTAAGTCGCTTTGGATAAAAGTGTACACTAAATGCTGAAAATGTAAATGTAAATGTTCATCTCTTATTGCAGTGTACTTAGTTTATATGCAGTCTGTCAACTGGAGTCCCACAGGGTTCCGTATTTGGTCCTCTTTTTTTTTTTTTCCATATGCACACTCTCTTTTCATTTCCATTCCTATTGCAGGCTATAGTTTAGGGAAGCCTGTTAAGGTAATGTACTATGATTGTTGGATTGTTGGTGCAGTCGGACTGGGCTGCACTAATAATAATAATGTGTGTATTTGTGCGTGTGGATTTTAGATGACCGAGGTGGAACAGCAGGTAGATGAAGGTGATCTAGCGCCTGATTTAGATGAGGAGAGCGCACGGGCCGAGAAAGCTCTTAATATCCAGGTGATGTAACATGACCTACTCACTACACACGTCCCGTCTCTAGATATGTACTCACCTCTCATGTTCTGGTCCTAGCCGGTGTTTAACATGGCCGAGTACCACCAGCTGTTCGTAGGAACCGAGAGACTCCGGGCCCCTGAGGTTCTCTTTCGGCCGTATCTGATTGGCGAGGAGCAGATGGGCCTCGCTGAGATGCTGCAGTTTGTGTTGGAACAGTGAGTGAACACGTCCCCACAACACAAAAACTACGACCTACATAGTAGCACTTTGTACTTCTACAATTACTGACTGTAGTCCTTCTGTTTCTCTACATGCTTTGTTACCTCATTTCATGCTGTTCTTTAATGGTCAGGACCCCCACAGGACCACCACAGAGCAGGTATTATTTAGGTGGTGGATCATTCTCAGCACTGCAGTGACACTGACAGGGTGGTGGTGTGTTAGTGTATGTTGTGCTGGTATGAGTGGATCAGACACAGCAGCGCTGCTGGTGGTTTAAAACACCTCACTGTCACTGCTGGACTGAGAATCGTCCACCAATCAAAAATATCCAGCCAACAGCGCCCCGTGTGCAGCGTCCTGTGTCCACTGATGAAGGTCTAGAAGATGACCGACTCAAACAGCAGCAATAGATGAGCGATCGTCTCTGACTTTACATCTACAAGGTGGACCGACTAGGTAGGAGTGTCTAATAGAGTGGACAGTGAGTGGACACGGTACTTAAAAACTCCAGCAGTGCTGCTGTGTCTGATCCACTCATACCGGCACAACACACACTAACACACCAGCACCATGTCAGTGTCACTGCAGTGCTGAGAATCATCCACCACCTAAATAATAACTGCTCTGTGGAACAGGGTGAAAAGGGGGTAACAAAGCATGTAGAGAAACAGATGGACTACAGTCAGTAATTGTAGAACTACAAAGTGCTTCTATATAGTAAGTGGAGCTGATAACATGGACAGTGAGTGGCTGGTCAGTGTATATTCTGATATAGGACCGTGTTTGTATCGCTGTGTCCAGGTATCCTCCAGAGACGCAGGCAGCTCTGTGTGAAAACGTCTTCCTAACCGGAGGAAACCTGCTCCATGGTGGAGTTAAAGAGAGACTGGAGAGAGAACTGTGCACCGTCAGGCCCTTTCAGTCACATTTTAAGGTAATTCGGAGAGAAAAACCCCACACTGGGTGTGATAGCGGGTGATAAACCTAATCTCAGGACTTTATTCCTAAAGAAAGTCGTGTTTAGTCGTGGTGCAAAGTCTCCAATCTCTTAATCCAGGCTATTAAACTGATACAAAAACTAGGATTAGGGTTAAACCTGGTACAGATCCGAATCGAATGCAAAATACAGCGTTTTTATCGGCTGGGCGCCGTCTAGCGGGCACAGTTGGCAGTGCCTGCAACAGACGACACACACGTTCGATTCTTAAGGATAAATACATACATCAGTAGGAGGTTTTATTCAGCATTGTTTTCTGTGTCTTGTCCTCAGGTCTCTCTGGCATCTCGGCCGGCCCTGGACGCCTGGTCCGGAGCGCGGGAGTGGGCTCTGAGGAACACGGCCGGGTCTCAGGGCTGGATCAGCCGCCTGGACTACGAGGAGAAAGGAGGCGAGTATTTGAGCGAGCACTGCGCCTCCAACACCTTCATCCCCATGAGGATCAGCAGACCAACGTCACGGGCCAATGAAGTGTCATCAGGCTCAGAGGTCACGCAGAGCATCGGCGCAGTGACAAGTTCCGACAGTCACGGTGCTCAGGACTCGATCAGTGGAACCTCGGAGACTGTGGGGTCACAACAGAACTGATGACCACTGACTTACATATAAAAGTCTGGACGTTTTACTGCCCACTGTTCTTAAATGAATGAAATGATGTTTAGCTAAATGTGTAACGGAGGACTGAAAATGATGTTTTGGTTTTAATAAAACCATTTTTTAATAAACCGATCTGTGCTCGTGTGTCCGGCTCTGGTCACTTCATCTGTTGCTGAAATATCACTTTTAAATTTAAAAAGAAAAAAATATTTTTTTAAACATTTATTAAATGAACGTTGTAACAGGTCAACAGATGTACACTGGTAATAATAATAATACTAACAGTATTCAAATTAATAAATAATACTAAATAATAATAATAGTGATCATTTTAGCTGTAACAGCGCTCATTATAATAATAGTACTATTTATATTAATATTAATGAAAGATAAAAGTAATAATAATGATAATAATAATAATTATTGTAACTTAATTTTTTAAAATATAAATATCAATAAAAATAATATTAATAATAATAACACTATTAATATTGATCAAAGATAATAGTAATAATTAAGGTTATAAGAGTAATAATAAATAAAAACAGCAAAAATAATATTAATAATAAAAGATAATTATAATAGTAATAATATAAAATGAATTATATGATGATCATAATAATAACAATATTAATATTAATAAAATATAAATAATAATGATAATAAAAATGATAATAATAATAGTGATATGATAAGAGTAGTGATATAGTAGTAGTAGCAATAATAATAATACTACTAATAATAACAATAATCATAATAATAGCAACAATAATTATAATAGTAATAACAATAATAATAATAATAATAATAATAATTGCAATAATAATAATAAAAATAATAGCAATAATAATAATAATTGCAATAATAATAACAATAATAATAATATTACTACTACTACTA
The DNA here is from genome assembly GCF_030014385.1 of Trichomycterus rosablanca. Lineage (NCBI taxonomy): Eukaryota > Metazoa > Chordata > Actinopteri > Siluriformes > Trichomycteridae > Trichomycterus > Trichomycterus rosablanca. The sequence goes on from NC_085994.1 coordinate 40,793,299, forward strand.
ATAATAATAATAAACGACTTTTTATTTGATTGTTAATAATAATTAAGAATTTAAATACAGGATTATTTACAGTAGCTGCACTACAGACACACAAATCCCAAAGTCCAGGACTGTGCTGTACACCACCGCACGACAGAAATCGCTGCTTATTATGAGCTGATCTCATGTTGTGGGTCAGTAAAACCTTCTGTTGCATTGTGGGTGCTTCAACATTAGGGGGCAGTGAGACTGCAAGCTTGGTGCTCTGGTCTCCTTACCTTTAAAACTCACCTTTAAAATCAGCTGCAGTGCTTTTGATAACACAGATGATGTAATTCTGGTTTCTGTTTATTATGGTTATTATTTTCTAGCTGTGATGTCTGTTTCTCAATCCGAGTCTGACCACTTCAGAACCTGAACGCTTGTCAGTAGAACATAATCCTGCTCTCCAGCTCTCTGTAGGATTCCTCCTGGTCTGGAGTATTAAAGGATTGTTCAGGTCGAGTGTTTGGCTCTTTTGTAGCAGTAAACATTAAGCGGCTTTTCTTTAGAAAACAGGCATGTGAACCAGCTCAGAGGCTTCTTGTTAATCTTTGTCGCTTTTGTTTGCAGCCTGAATGAAAAAAGATCAGATTGCCTTACTGTGACGTGTGAGGCTAGGACACAATCCAGGGTGTTACTGTGTGCCCTGCACCCATTGAAAAGCTGGGATAGGCTCCAGCACCTCCTTGTGCTCCCGGTGCTGGACATGAATGCATTTTCACCAAGTTGAATCAGACTTAAGGTGGCACAGTGGCTTGGTGGGTAGCACTGTCTCTACAAAGCAAGAAGCTCCTGGGTTTGATTTTTTCCAAATGGACCGTTCCGGGTCTTTTCTGTGTGGAGTTTGCATGTTCTCCCTGTTTGTGTGTTTGCCTGCCCCATCCAGGGTGTTTCTGTGTCCCTTGCGCCCACTGAGAGCTGGGATAGGCTTTAGGACCCCTCCACTTATCCTGATTAGGATGAGTGGTTTAGTGAGTGAATCAGTCATTAGCTGGTTAAACTGGTTGGATAGCCAGTATCTAAAATGTCATTGGTGCTCTTAGTACCAAATAAATATTTTACGGGCAATTTAAACACGCAAATATACACGCTATATGGCCAAAAGTATTTGGACACCTGATTATGAACGGACGTCCTGTTTGAAAACCAAGTGCTATTAAAATAGAGTAACTTTTATGTGATCTTGTCAGCTATAAGTGTGTCTGTGTATGGGAATTTGTGCCCATTCAGTCAAAAGAGCATTTATGTGTACAGCTGGGCACTGATGGTGTTCCAATTAATCCCAGAGCTGTTGAGTGGGGCTGAGGTCAGGGATCTCTGCAGGACACTGGAGTTTCCTCATGTCTTTATAGAGCACAGTCACGCTGGAACAGGAGAGGGCCTTCCCTAAACTGTTGGAAGCAAATTTGATTTATTTCACCCGTCCCAATACTTTTGACGGTATGTCGTTCCAGAACACCTGCACTGGCTCAGACTCGGTGGAAAAACAAGAATAAAGGAAGCCTCTCTTCAGCATTCAGCTTTTGGCTCTGTAGTGACCTGAAGTGGCCAGTTTCCCTGGTACTGAGTCTCAAGTGTGTCCAGAATTTTAGGGTCCAACCCCCCTCTCCTTTCATATGCTAATTAAGGAGGCTTCGATGGCATGGCGGGGAGACCCAGGGTCCCAAAGCGGGACAGTTTATACTGAGGAATTATTACAGCACAGCATGGAAATCAATAAAATCATGAAGAATTAAAGAAAACAATCAGATCATATATAATAATAATAATAATAATAATAATAATAATAATAACCACCTCCTTGTTTCTACACTCATTGTCCATTTTATCAGCGCAACTTACCATATAGAAGTACTTTGTAGTTCTACAATTACTGACTGTAGTCCATCTGTTTCTCTACATGCTTTGTTAGCCCCCTTTCACCCTGTTCTTCAATGGTCACTACAATCAATACACAGAGCAGGTATTATTTAGGTGGTGGATCATTCTCAGCACTGCAGTGACACTGACATGGTGGTGGTGTGTTAGTGTGTGTTGTGCTGGTATGAGTGGATCAGACACAGCAGCGCTACTGGAGTTTTTAAGTACCGTGTCCACTCACTGTCCACTCTATTAGACACTCCTACCTAGTCGGTCCACCTTGTAGATGTAAAGTCAGAGACGATCGCTCATCTATTGCTGCTGTTTGAGTCGCTCATCTTCTAGACCTTCATCAGTGGACGCAGGACGCTGCACACGGGGCGCTGTCGGCTGGATATTTTTGGTTGGTGGACTATTCTTAGTCCAGCAGTGACAGTGAGGTGTTTAAAAACTCCAGTAGCCGGGTTATACTCACTTGTTCTGTACTGGGTTTAGGTTTGTCTCATTTTCATGTATTTGATATTAGTGAACATAACTGCTCTTGTTGTTTTATTTCTTGGAGTGCAGACAGATCGGTGGTTGTAGTTAATTTGGTTCTAATGGAAAGCTCTGTGGTGGAGGGAATTTGGTTAAGGCTTTGTGGTGGGGAGGATTTGTTTGTAATGAAAGGCTTTGTGCTGGAGGGATTCTGGGTCTGATTGGACGAGGTGATACCAGAACCCCTTCAGTTCAATTCAATTCAGTTTAATTCAATTAAATTTAATCTAATATAAAGGTAGCTTTACTGGCAAGACAAATATGTACATTGCCAAAGCTTGCTTACAGATTTAATAAACAACAACAACACCGACAATAATAATAAGAACAATAATAATAATAATTTAAAAAATAATAACAACAACAATAATAATAACAATAAAATAATAATAATAATAATAATAATAATAATAATTAAAAATAAAATAAAAATGAATATAATAACAATAACAACAACAACAATGATAATAAAAAAATATAATAATAATAATAATAATAATAATAAAAATAAAATATAATAATAATAATAATAATAATTAAATAATAATAATAACAATACTACAATAATAATAATAATAATAATAATAATAAAATATAATAATAATAATAATAATAATAATAATAATAATAATAAAAATCAAATAATAATAATAATAACAAGGTGTGTGTGTGTGTGTGTGTCTTGCTGCTGGTGTGCAGCTCTCTCTGTGCTCCCACAGTGGGTGGGGCAGTTCGGTGTCTGCCCACACGCAAATTTAATATATGACATACAGTCTGCCCTCATATCAGTAATGGTTTTTCTACATACAGTATGTAACCTGTAAGGTGATATATGATTAAAACATACATGTATCCTCTGGATATATGTAATATATGTAGATAAGTTTATAACATATATGAAATACCCAAGCGTGTGTATGTATATATATATTAAATATATCTATAGGATGAATTTTTATATGGTGTTATATGTTGTACCCAATATACCTACACATACATACGCATTCATATGTCTATAGGTCACACATACTGTCATATGTCAATATATGAAATAGTTCCAGTTTATAACAGTTTCATATACAGTTTGCACATATATTATATTATGGCAAGCCAAACAGGAAATATATAGCAAACACTGATATATGTAGAATGAAAACTGATATATCGAGTTTTATTTTATATATATAGGCTATATACTGTATATATTATATGTACATGTGTTATATTGCGTGTGGGTGGGAGGGAGTTAAAGTTGCTCTCTCTCTCTCTCTCTCTCTCTCTCTCTCTCTCCTTTATAAACGTCCTCTCTCACCCTGTCTCACTTTCTTCCTTCAGTTCTTTCTCTCTTCAGTTCTTTTCAGTGGTTCTTCGGTTCTTTTCAGTGGTTCTTCGGTTCTTTTCAGTTCTTTTCAGTGATCTGCTCTGCTCCAGTTGTTCAGAGATGCTCAGAATCTTGCGGGATCATGTCAGGAAACATCCTGGAGTAAGTCTGCTGAATTTATTCTCACATTTATTAAACAGATTCGTGTTACAGGAATCAGATTCTACGTGTGTTTGTGTTTACACGGTAAAATCAGGCTGGTTATGACAGAGGAAACATTAAAGCTCGGTTCTTTACACGTTTCTCAGGAGAATAAAAACTAATCACAGATTCTTCTTCCTACAGAGACCGTAGTACTGCAACCATAAAAGAACCAATACATTAATAAACGCTTATAAACGCTAAATTACTGCTGAGTATTTGTTTATTTGTAAGTTATTGCCAAAGTTGTATTTATACTATAGTTTGGGGTCATAAGAATACTGTTTATAGTGATTTATTGCAGTTTAAAAACTTTAAAAGCATTACATTGTTTGTGCTTCCATTAAAGTTTAAAAGGATTAACAGAATGTATTATTTGTGTATGTGTATTTAATAATATTACTGTAATCTATTACTGATTTATTATGTACAGTATTATTGTTATTAATATATCTTTTTTGTTATTATTATTATAATCACTATTGTTATCATTTCTATATAATTTTTTTCTGTTATTATTATTGTTCCTATTGAGTTTCATATAACTGAATAAAAGTCTTTTATTGCTCCATAATAAGCTCAGTTCACTAAAGTCTGCTTTTATACACAATATTGCACAAATGTAACATAAAGTCTTTCTGATTCACACAGATTCACCTAAAATAATTCATGTAAAGTTAATAAATGCTAAATTAGTAAGTATAATGAGTTAAATGATGTTTTTTCTTTCTCGCTCAGCTTATTCCACAGTTCTTCTTCATATGTTTAGGATTTGGAGGAGCAGCTTTTTATCTGGTTCGTTTAGCCAGGGGCCCTCATGTCACGTAAGGGCCACATGCTGCATTCTATCACTACACAAACACTCTGTATTTGTGTTCTTTGGTATAAAGAGACTCTTTTTTCATCACTAGATGGAACAAAACCAGCAACCCTGAACCCTGGAACCAGCTCAGCCCGAGCTACCAGTATAAGGTGTGTCTGTCTAACAGGAACTCAGTTAAAAGATGTTAAAGTTGTTTATTAAATGTGATTTTTTAAAAATACATATGTCACATATAACGATTTCTTACCATTTTAGTATTAATAATACATTATTATAATTAGCTGGAAGAATAACAACAACAGTAATATTAATTATATTATTATTACTTTTATTATGATTGTTATTATGATTAAATATTTTTGTTATTATTATTTTATCATTATTATTATTAATCTTCTTGTTAATGTTATTATTATTAATATCATTGTTATTATTACCATTTTTACATTATTATTATTATTATTATTATTCCTTACATTACCATTGTTATTATTATCATTCTTCTTTTTATTCTTCTTCTTACTGTTATTGTTATTATTATAATTGTTATTTTAATTTATATATTATTCTCTTTTCTAATATTATTATTATTATTATTATTATTATCATTCTTCTTTTTATTCTTCTTATTGTTATTGTTGTTATCATATCATAATTATTATTATTAATCTTTTTGTTATTATTATCATTATTATCATTATTATTATTTTATTATCATTATTATTATTATTATTATTATTATTATTATTATTAGCATTATTATTATTAGCATTATTAGCATTCTTCTTCTTTTTATAAACAATAATAATAGCTATAAGAATAAGAATAAATAGCCGCTCTAATGGCGCAGAGGTAAAGTACGCTAGCACACCAGAGTTGGGGTCTCGAATACATCGTATCAAATCTCAGCTCAGCCTTCCGACTGGGCTGGGCGGCAGCATGAACAACGATTGGCTGTTGTTCAGGGTTAGAGGGTAAAAAGTCGAATCATAGCGGTGAAGGGTCGAATCAGTATAGAGGACGCAATCAGGGTAAATGGATACGACTAGATTGGGGGAAAATTGGGGGAAAAAAGTGGGAAAAAAAGAAAAAAAAAAAAGAATAAGAATAAATATTCATTAGACATTATTATTTTATTAAGGTTATTTGCAGATTGTTGATGTTTTAATTGTTGTTACTGTTAAGTAATTCTTATCTAATAACTCACTTCTCTTCAATGTATTACTTTTATAGTATAAACTATTCGTTTTTTTACATTTAAAAAAAAAACATTATCTTTATTCTTCTGTTTCTTAGTTTGTGGCGATCAACACAGACTACGAGAACCTGAAGAAAGAAGGTCCGGATTTCTAAAACTACCCAAAAAACATTTTGGTACCAATAAATGTGCTTTATTATTCTAACTAGCAAAACTGAAAGTGAACTTTATAGACGTAGCGAGTGATATTTTATTTGATCTTAAATATGAGTGTAAATGAGCATGTTAATACCTCCTGTGTGTGTGTGGGGGGGGGGGGGGGGGAATGTTCATTTCTACATTCAGTCTAATCATGTAAAATATGATGTTTAAATGTATCGGGACACACCTTTAAATGAGTGAATTCATGTGTTTAAGCCACAACATTCGCTAACAGGTGCAATACATTTTATATGAGGGAAATGACATTGCAGCAACAGTTTAGGGAAGGCTTTTTAGGAAGCCCCTGTGCACAAAGCTCTGGTGAAACTCCAGCGTCCTGCTTAGAGACCCTGACATCAGAACAGCCCTGGGATTAACCAAAACACCAACTGATCTGGATATATGTGAAGGTACCATTCATGTGGAGCTGTTTATTGGCATTTTGGATGCGTCTCATTCAGCAGGATTCGTAGACACAGAGTGCGTGTGCTTGACCGACCTGCCTGCAGTCCAGATCTGTCTCCTGTTGAAAACACCCAGCGCATCATGAAGAGGAGAATCAGAGAATCAGCATTAAACACATCCCCGTCCCTACTTTTTTTGGAATCTGTTGCAGGCATCAAATTCTAAATGTGTTTGTTGAATCTTTTCTTTTATCTGTTAAATAAAGACTCCAGTGAATGAACACATCACAGATTTCAGTTTTTATTGCGTTTTTAGTGAAAGTGTCCCAACTTTTTTGGAAACAGACTTAAAACAGCACACGGCGTAAATGAATTACATCTTGTTTACCCCCTCAGAGGACAGACCTGGTACCCAGATAAGATCTCTGAGCAGCCGTGTGATGACGGGCAGGTGGAATTTTCTCCCTTATTAGTGCTGATGAGATGAAGAACAGGACAAAGGGGCGGCGGTGCCAGACACGGGAGGTACGTGATCGTGGGCACAGAGCGACACTCAGGCTGCGGCTTCATAAGGCTTCATTATTCTTTTATGTAGAGCAGCTTTGTGTAAAACTGGCACAGGGGTGAAGTGGTAATTTCAGGCTGTTCCGGTGTTCGGGTGAATGGAAGCTTTATTGTCGGGACGTTAAAATGCTGGATCTTTGATATTTCAGCAGGATAATATGGAGAGGAATTGAAATGAAACACACACATCAATGCTTTTTCACAGTAACATGCGGTAAACGTGTCAAAATAAAAAGCAAAACATCAGTTGCACTGATTTAATGCTGCTCGACCTCTTACCAGACAAACAATCCCTGTAGCTTTGCATTTAAAACATAGAAATGCTGAATTTGTGTCAGAATGGATTAAGATTCAGGCAGAAATGCGTCGCCTCGAAGCTCTAGTGGATTTGATTGCGCCAAACCGCAGTACAGTACATTGGTCGTATTTCAGTCCCAAGCAGTGCTGTATTCGTGCCACAATGGAAAGTCGTCACCGTCCACACACCAGACAGGAGTAATCGCTCGTAGCTGTAACTTCATCCAGAGAAAATGAGTAAATAAAGACTTTAATTAAACACAGTGAGGACGGTTTAGTGCTTTTATGCGCTTTTAAAGTTAAGTAGCTTTTAGACAACATGAGACCGGTCCTCACAGTAACACCGCTACAGAACAGAGACGGGGACTCGAGCACACACAGCGACTTCAGACTCGACTCGGACTCGTTTCAAATGGCTGAGACTCGACTTGATTGTAAGAGCCGCTTTCTGAACCAATCAGAGCTTCTGATTGTAATTGTTAGTAAGAAATGCTGTTATTTGCATTTATTCAGTTTGCGTCACACAGATGACGTGGTAATGAAACGCTCGATCGGCTTTCTAACGACTTCCTGTTTGACTTCACAACTGATGGTGTTTTTGTGGATGTGGTTAAATCCTCCATGGTAACAAACACAGGCTTCCCAAAACAGCACGACAAGCTTCAAAAACAGGCGGCAGCACCATGCTGATCCAGTGTGTTCATTTATTCATTCATTCTTTAATCAAACGCTTAGAACTACTGCTGTATAAAGAGCTCAGAAATAAATATATATCGTTATTATTATTGTTTTTATGATAAATCTTTGCAGTCTTGTTTCAAACTGCACAGCCAGAGAGAGAAAAATACAGAAAGAAGGGAAGAAAACGTCCCGTCCATCGTGTTTATCTAGAGAAATCAAAGTAAACCCAGTTCAGAGATGAAAGTCCTGCTGAAGGCGTTCCTCGGCCCCCCTGGATTTCCACCGGACGCTCATGGGGTCATGAGAAAGTAATACGGGTGGAGTGGAGACGGGGACGACTGTTTATTTTCCGTCAGCAGTGTGAAGATCCTGCACAATGAGCTTTTACTGTCTCACACACGTTCATTTCACACGAAGTTTAAAACATCTATCATTTATTTCTCTTCAATCTTTTATATTTATTTACTTTCCCTGCAGGAGCTCCGGACTGTTTTTCTGCCTCTAAACAGCCCCAAAGTCTCACAGGAAACGTGCAAACTGCACACACTGTTTACACTGTCATTCCCAGCCCCACAGGATCTGTAAGAATAATCAGATGTGAACAAAACAAGCAGACACTACAGGATCAGCTGGTTTACATATAATAATAATAATAATAATAATAATAATAATAAATAAAACCTGAGTCTTAGTCAGCAATCACACTTCTTTTAATGTAAGTTTCCTCACTTGTATATTGTGGTTATAAGGGTGGAGGAGTAATCGCTTGTGTCTGAGAGACGCTTATAGTCTGGATTTAGGTCCATCTGATTTCCATATTTTTGGTTCTGCTCTGTTTGGTTCTGTTCTGTTCTGTAGTAATCGCTCATGTCTAAGAGACGCTTGTAGTCCTGATTTAGCTCCATCTGATTTCTACCTTTTTGGTTCTGTTCTGTTCTATTTGGTTCTGTTCTATTTGGTTCTGTTCTGTAGTAATCACTCGTGTCTGAGAGACGCTTATAGTCCGGATTTAGCTCCATCTGATTTCCACCTTTTTGGTTTTGTTCTGTACTGTTTGTGTGTGTGTGTGTGTGTGTGTGTGTGTGGTGACCTGTCTGAAGTGTTTCCTATCTTTCCACCCAATATAACACCGCAACCCTGACCAGGATAAATTAATGGTAAAACAGACAATGAATGAATGAAAGAAGTCAGAATGAACGTGTGTGTGTGTGTGTGTGTGTGTGTGATAGATGCTGTGTGTTGAGTGTTTCTCCAGTAATAAGCATGTAGGCACTTTATCATCTCTCAGTTTTATTAATGATTCTATCTCAGGTAACCAGACCTGCTTCGTTTACAGTTCAGTACAGAAGGTGCAGCGGTGAGGTTCAGATCTCCTGCAGCAGGTCAGCAGGGAAGAATCCCAGTTTACGGCCTGTACTGACCTTCAGATAACCGTTCACTTCTTCTCCTTTCTTCACCACGATCTAGATAACACACAAACACACACACACACACACACACACACAGGAAAAGCCCTGAGAACGTGTGTGTTAGTGTGTGTGTACACAGACTCACACTTCATCACCCTGATCAGGATTAAGCGATTACTGAAGATAATCATCAGGTCACCACGACTGAACTACCAACTTGAAGGTCCTTCCAAAAAAACTACACATCCTCAGCCTGCGATTATTCTTCCATTCGCCGGCCACGCCCGATTTTCGATTATCGAAGGTGGCCAGGAACCGGCTTCTGGCGCTTTCTGTTCAAGAGGACGCCACGGGCTCACCTTGAGAAGAACGTTCATACAAGACCTGAAGGCTCTGGATATCATGCTGGACCAGGGTTCGAATTATGGGTAGAGTCGGGGTTAGGGGGTCTGACCCTACTAATTAATACAACAGATTGGGAGGTCTGTGTAATGTTATGGTTAAGGTCGCTGAATGGAGAACATTTAAGATCTAAGGTCAAGAGCTCATCAATCACCTAATTAGTGCATCTTATCAAAGTATATATCATTCAATTCAATCAGGAATAAGCGGCGTATGTTTATTACACATATACAGAATTTTTGGGCATGGGGTTGGCGCGGGGTGGCACAGCGTAAAGCACATGGAACCGGACAATTAGATTTGTCACCGAGAACCAGTTCGCCATACTGGTGACCAAACAGTGTATAATACAAACACAGGACTGTTCAGAATTCATGATTATAATATTATACAGAGGAACCTCGATTTAACGGACAAAATCTGGAAAACCAAACATCCGGTCCGAGACCAGTAGTTCAGTAATTGTCCGCTAGGCGGCGCACGTCTCTCTGTTTACATGAGTGATAGGTTTATTTTGTCGGGAGGCTCGCTCTGTTCTCGCCTACTCTTCATTTTACAGACCCCCCTTGTAGTCCGTTAAATCGAGGTTCCAGGTATATTTTTGTTAATGCCACACACACACACACACACACACACCTGGTCTTTCTTCAGCGTGATCTGGCCCATCTCTCGGTTCCCCACGAAGGAGCGCATCACCTTGTACACTCTCTCCCCCGCTCGCACTCGGATGATGTACGTCATGGGCAGGTAACCGGTTTTCTCCCCGATCTTACCCTGCAACACACACGTGTGTGTGAACGTCCAGATGCAGAACGTTACCTGGGAGTCGTGACGTTGCTAAAAACACTCACCCGCCACCATTCTTCATTAGAGTCGTCGATGACTGTGATACGATCGCCGGGACTGAAACACACAGAGAGGAAAAGCTGATCCTTCCAGGAATTAGAGAATAAAATCTTTATTACAGCCCTCCTTGTTTCTACACTCACTGTCCATTTTATCAGCTCCACTTACCATATAAAAGCACTTTGTAGTTCTACAATTACTGACTGTAGTCCATCTGTTTCTCTACATGCTTTGTTACCCGCTTTTAAGCTGTTCTTCAATGGTCAGGACCCCCCACAGGACCACCACAGAGCAGGTATTATTTAGGTGGTGGATGATTCTCAGCACTGCAGTGACACTGACATGGTGGTGGTGTGTTAGTGTGTGTTGTGCTGGTATGAGTGGATCAGATACAGCCGTGTCCACTCACTGTCCACTCTATTAGACTCTCCTACCTAGTCGGTCCACCTTGTAGATGTAAAGTCAGAGACGATCGCTCATCTATTGCTGCTGTTTGAGTCGGTCATCTTCTAGATCTTCATCAGTGGTCACAGTTGCGCTGTTGGCTGGATATTTTTGGTTGGTGGACTATTCTCAGTCCAGCAGTGACAGCGAGGTGTTTAAAACCTCCATCAGCACCAGCACAACACACACTAACACACCAGCACCATGTCAGTGTCACTGCAGTGCTGAGAATCATCCACCACCTAAATAATACCTGCTGACCATTGAAGAACAGCATGAAAGGAGCTAACAAAGCATGCAGAGAAACATATGGACTACAGTCAGTAATTGACAGTGAGTGCAGAAACAAGGAGGTGGTTTTAATGTTATTTATAATATAATAAAACTAAAAGCTCATACTGGAAGTCCAGGTCGTCCTTTTCGATGGCTTTGAAGCGGTACAGAGCCAGGTAGTAGTGAGTCTGACTAAACGTCTGCTGCTGCTTTTTATTCTTCAAGGAAACAAACACCCGGTCAGTAATACGACTTTATTAACGACATATAACCACAATGTTTAATGCTACTGTGACCACAATATTATTGAAAAGAACTGAAATCGAGATCTCACGTCTTACTTTGTCGTCTGTATCCTTCTTATCTGCGTCCTGCTTTCCTGCATCAACACGAGCAACACGACTCAGTAATAAGCTCCAATCACTCAGAGAAAAATATTAATTTACACTTAAAGTATTAAAACATCATCAGTTACTATTTAGAATGTGTAGATATATTTAGGGCATGAGTCCCAGTAGTTATATTCCAATATCCCAAGAATACTGCAACAATGGACTGTTACTGGTCATAAGAAGAGCATAATTGCATTGCTTGATACCCAAAAATCCAGTTATTTTTTTACCTTCTCCTCCTTCTTCACCCTCTTTGGGCTGCTGAGCTTCTTCCTCTTCCATCATCATCATCACCATCTTGAGAAAAAATGTTCAATGTTATTGTGTTTATATATATTTCATTAAGGAATCTGCAAGGAAATGCATCTAATAAATAAACGAAATGTATTAATTATGTATAAATTGATGGAGATTGGCATGTGTGTGTGTGGTGGGGGGGGGGATGATTTACAGAATAATGTCCATAAGCCATGCCACTGGGCAGTTCAATTCTTAGCTCTGCTACCGGCCGCCCGGGCGCCTCCACACAGACATGATTGGCTAATGTCTGGCCCACAGAGACGGGGGATAACGGAGATCAGTGCGTGACTCTATGTACACGATACTGATCCCTGTGTGAACCCACCTCTTGCAGGTGAAAAGAAGCGGTTGGCACCTGCACACGTATCAGAGGGGGTGTGTGTTAGGTACGGCCCTTTTCGGTCAGGACTGGTGGACTAAAAAGATATGACCGAGGGAACTGGATACGACTAGATTGGGATGAAAGGGGGAAAACGCATTAAAACTGAGTATTTATAAATAATTCTACCGTATCTCCACCTCCTTTAGAACATGTGACCCACTGTTATATGTTTATAAAATAAAACTCACGTTCTTTTTATCTTCGGATCTTTTCTTCCTCTCTTTATTAGCCATGATCACACCACTCCGCAGAGTTTCAAACACCGGGTCAGAACGATTCTGCTGCCCTACACACCAACACACCAACACCCAAACACGGTATTACTGCAGGGTGATCAGGAGCCGACTCGTGACAGCAACATTAGTTACGTGTTATATTATATATATATATATGATCCGACATCACTCTGATCGTGTCATTTTCTGTTCTCTAATAATAATAATAATAATAATAATAATAATAATAATAATAATAATAACGCTCCGGCCATCTTAACCCACAACACACACAATGTGTAAATGTTCCAGCCAGCTTCCGGCGTAGTGATGAAGCGTCGCTCCCTACTCCCTCCTTTGGACTCGAATCTCACTTGAAGCTTTTAACTGGAACCTTCTTGTTACAGAAATTACATTCATTTACACAATGAGGAGGAAAGTAAAGGCACGAAGTAAAACGGCTAAATACACTCGCTAATCTGTTATTGTTTTTTATCTGAACTTACAGATTATTTCTTTATTTCTACGCTACATTTACAATATATGTTTTGTGTTTATTATATTGACTCGTAACTTGACTCGGATTCGTATTTTGTGACTTGTGAACATCTCTGCTTCTTGTATCCTTTGACGACTTTTTAAATAAAATCGGCGCCTCTGATTACAGCCCTGTCCCAATACTTACAGTACAGACTCCTTTAACTTTAGGACACTCACCGGGGTTGTTTATTTCCTGATCGTACAGCGGGGAGCTGTACGCTCGTCTGAAACCTGGAGGCTGAGGAAGAATCGAGAGTGTAAATAAACACAGTGAACAGGTTCAGGTGTAAAACGCGGTACTGTACATGTTTACAGATTTATAATCTCACTATTTTGCCGAAGCATCTCTGGAACTCCACGTAGGACTGGCACGCATGATGGATGTTGGTCTTGCAGTTCTTGCAGCGCAGGGCGAATTTGTTATTGACTGAGAAACAAGATAAAACAAGTTAAAGTGATTTTATTTCTCTTCATGTTGCGTTTAGGTTCATGTCGGCCAGCAGGGGGCGCGCAGGCGCGGATTAACCTTTAAACTGCTGTCCAGTAGTGGCTGTTACTAACAGTATTATTGTATTTTTTATGTCTCTGTTTATTTTTCGAGAGGTTAGGTTGTTACTCACTGGTGGATTGAGTGGCTGGCGCTAAGTGGCAAACCAGCTCCTGTCTTTCCCCTGAAGTCTAACTCTGTTTTAGTGTCTATGCCAAATTTTAGCAGTGCTAACGACCTAGACTGGAAAAGCAGGTTGACAATAGAACTACACGGGTATATAAGGTTTATAACCAAGATCATGGTCTAGTTCCTTATTCCTCCTTTATCTACACACATCATTTTAATACTAAATATCTGCATTTATCCTTCTGTCCTGGCAAATTAAACCATATAAGAACTCACGGACAATCATCCGAGCGCAGACGTCGCAGAACTTGGGCGTTTTGCAGTAGTGGTCCTTGAATTTATGCGGCCTGTCGTTCACCATGACCACGGTCTCAGGAGTGGGTGGAGGTGGAGCCTCCTCTTCCTCCACTTCTTCATCGTACACGAAATATACCTGAAACACAGAGACCCACAAACACGGAGGAAATAAACACGACTGATAAACGTGGAAAAAAGTACATTTAAACCTTTCAGATCCTCAAACTACAGTGTGAAAGAATAATCGCCCCTCTTCAAACCTGGTAGCTGGTTGTGCCACCCGTGACAGTAATGACGGCAATGAAACACACAGTTGGAGAGTTTTTAAGCATGAACCCGAAGGAGACTGTCCACACGTCAGTTCGTGACCTAAAGCTCAAGCGACAAGACGACGATCCGCCTCTGAACGGCTCAAGGAAACAAAACGGAAGTTCTGGAGCGTCCGAGTCAAAATCCTGACTCGAATCCCATCGAGATGCCGCGACGGGACCTTAAACGGGCAGCTTGTGCTTCGCTGGCATTTCAAAAACAAACGCTGTTAAAATAGAGCGACCCTCTGAGTGATCTTTTTATTTATCTTTATTTTATTTAGCCTTCTGCAAAGGCTTCTCACAAGACTACAGCTTGGAGTGTGTTTGTGTGTGGGAATTTGTGCCCATTCAGTCCAAAAAATGACAATATTTGTATGGCTGGGCGCTGACTGATCAGTCGGTGTTCCAGTTCATTCCAGAGCTGTTGAGTGGGGCTGAGGTCAGGGCTCTATGCAGGACCCTGGATATGCTGTCATGCTGGAAGTCACGCTGGAACAGGATAGAGCCTTCCCTTAACTGTTAATGCAAAGTTGTAAGCATATAATTTCATTTATGTGGCTGGCACACGTGAAGGGGCGTCCCAATACTTTTGTCCATATAGTGTGTGTTACTGAATGTGATATTTTTGTGAGACGTACCGTGTGATCGTCCTCTCTGACCACATTTTCTGGAACCGGTGGATTATCATGGATGTCCAGAGAATCCTTGTCCTCAAGTCTAGAATGTTACACACACACGCTCTGTAAAGCACTTTCACTGACTTGTGTATTACTGATGTCTTAATATACATTTATTTATGGAAATTTCATAGCATTAAAGCAGCATTTGCTTTGATTACTCCTCCACACACACACACACACACACACAGTCATGTTTCTTCGGCTCATGTAGCAGTCACTAATGAGCATGCGCACGTGTTGTTAGCTCCCAGTTTAGTTTTACAACAGCGTCTGTAGCTTGATTTAAGCTCCGGGGTCAGTAATTTGGTCAGTAATGTGAGTGTAGACGGTAATAAACTGTTATTAAAGTCTCTCAGCTACACAGTGGCAGAAGTTTCCTCGTGTTTGTTCGTCCTGGAACCCTGAAGAGAAGTTGCTGCTGCCTCTCTTCCTATTTCACTGTTTTCACGTTATACTCACAGCGCTCGCTAGAGGGCGTTAAAGTCGCAGTAACACGTTCATTCCGTTTTAATTCAAACACCGTTAGCATATTAGCATGACCGGTATGTTTACATTATTGCGACGCATTTAAATAATATAATCAAATATTTTAACTAAAATATAAGAGAATAGAATACAGGTGTAATGATTAAAAGGCAGAAAACAGTGCATAACAAGTGAACACTGTCTCTGTAAAGGTCATTCAGGGCTAAGGTGACCATTTCCATAACCCCCAAAAAGAAGAACATCAGACCACAAAAGAAGGCCTTCAGAGACCAAAAAGAAGAACATCAGATCCCAAAAAGGAGAACATCAGACCCCAAAAAGAAGAACATCAGACCCTAATAAGGAGAACATTTGACCCCGAAAAGGAGAACATCAGACCCCAAAAAGGAGAACATTAGACCCCAAAAGGAAGAACATCAGACCCTAATAAGGAGAACATCTGACCCCGAAAAGGAGAACATCAGACCCCGAAAAGGAGAACATCAGACCCCAAAAAAGAACATCAGACCCCAAAAAAGTAGAACATCAGACCCCAAAAAAGGAGAACATCAGACCCCGAAAAGGAGAACATCAGACCCCAAAAAAGAACATCAGACCTCAAAAAAGGAGAACATCAGACCCCGAAAAAGTAGAACATCAGACCCCAAAAAGGAGGAACATCAGACCCCAAAAAGGAGAACATCAGACCCCAAAAGGAGAACATCAGATCTCAAAAAAGGAGAACATCAGACCCCAAAAAGAAAGACATCAGACCCTGAAAAGGAGAACATCAGACCCCAAAAAGAAGGACATCAGACCCCGAATAGGAGAACATCAGACCCCAAAAAGGAGAACATCAGACCCCAAAAAGGAGGAACATCAGACCCCCCAAAAGTAGGACATCAGACCCCAAAAAGGAGAACATCAGACCCCACAAAAGAAGGACATCAGACCCCAAAAAGGAGGAACATCAGACCCCAAAAACGAGGACATCAGCTGTGGTTCTGTGTTTTATAATGTTCACTGTACTCAGGTGATCTGCTACAGTGTTCTTTACAGTGATCAGGGTTGCAGTCCTTCCTGTGCCCAGCTGGAAACACTGGCTACAAGATGGCGAGCAAGAATAAATACTCACTGGTCATACTGCGCCATTGTGCGGTGTACCGGTCTGCCTTTGCTTCGTAGTGATCACGCCCTGGGGAAATATAAACATAATTTAATAAACCAATAGTTTTGGGCAACAAGACGTGGCTCAGTCAGTGTACCAATTCATCCTGGTGTTTGGTTTCTCCACACCAAATTCTAGTGCACAAAAGTGGCTAAAGTGGCGTAAAACTCTTGGACTCTTTCATTATTTGGAGCAAAGGAATCAACAGCAGACCAATAACCCTAACATCTTAACATGCGGCCCATTTCAGACCAGTGGTTGGTTCATTAGATCTGCTGTTGTCTATACTGTATTAGTGGAGATCAGCGTTCTTATTATCTCTCTTCTGCAGAGGGACACTCAGTTTTGGACAAACAGGAGCTCGGTTTAAAGGATCTCCAGCGTCCTGCACAGAGACCTGACCTCAGCACCACTCAACCAACCATTCTGGAATGAACCAGAACATCAACGTCATACAAACACGGGCACAAATTGCAAATTGCAAACTGAATGGGCACAAATTCCCATACACAGACATGTGTCAAAGTCTTGTGTGAAGCTTCTCAGAGGCCAACTCTGTATTAATAGCATTTGTTTTTAAAATGGGACGTCCGACAGGCTCACGGCCAGGCGTCCAAACCTGTACTGTCGTACATAAGCAGTGGATCTGGGTAAAGTGGCATAATGATTTATTTAGAATGGGTGTCCACATACTTTTGGCCACGTAGTCTATCACATGTTTCAAGACTGGTCCTTATGTATCGTAGGAGGTAAAAGTTTTTGGTCCTTCCTGGCTTTTTAAACAGCAGTCAGAGGAGCCCAAAATGGGGTACTCTATAGGGTACCAGAGAGGAGCATTTAAAAAAAACTGTTATAGCGTTTAATCTTTACACATGGACACACACACACACACACACACACACAGCTGCTATTCCTGGATTATTTTGCCCAGTAGCAGCAGACGTAGTACATTTTAAAACATGTTTACAATATTTAACAAATAAACCTGTCATTTATTATTTGTCAGTATTATTTAATACACACATAAGACACACACACACACATACTCACCTGCTGATCGTTTTGGATCTAAAAGCCACCCGGCAGATCGGAAAAGTTATACACGTGGGCCCAAAACACCAGTATAAAATGATAGTGCCAATATTTTTAGGTCCAGGTAGGTTCTGCGGTGCGTGTTTGACTGGACTGATACTGTACATGTGAACTAAATACCGCCGTCATTCTCCTGAATGCTATAATTGGCGTGTACATATATATATATATATAGTGTGTGTGTGTGTGTGTGTGTCATTTTGAGGAGTTGAGACAGGTGGATGCTTCAAATGAACTCGGGTCATATGATATAACATTTCAAACACACACACACACACACACACACACACACACACACCAAGCCAGCAATGGGACTCGAGTCTGACCTGATTCTGAATGGATGTAACTGTCATGTTTACTTATCAATCTACTCCTAATCACCCGTAGTAATGAAATGATATATTTACAAAAGTATTCAGACCCTTTGGCAAGCTTCACACGCCCAGATTTGGGCGGTTTATCCCATTGTTTTTGCCAGATCCTCTCAAGTTCTGACAGGTTCGATGGTGATGATGGAGTCTGTGCTTTGTCCGAGCCAGTCATCATTCAGAGACTTGCCGTAAATCCACTTCGGTGTTGTTTTGACTGTATGCTTGGGGTCATTGCCATGTTTACATTTACATTTACATTTTCTGCATTTAGCAGACGCTCTTATCCAGAGCTTCCATAGTAAACATTTCATTTCTCAAGTTTTAGTAAACAACAGTCGAAGAACACAAATCTGCTGAAACCTGTTAGAAGCAGTGTTTTGTGTTTTTTTTTTTTTAAGGAAATGGAAAAATTTTTAGTAAATAAATACAAGTCAGCTTAAGTGCTTAGTAAAAAGGTGATGAAGGTTTTTAATCGTTTTTTAAAGACAGTAAGAGACTCAGATGTTCGGACAGACAGAGGAAGTTCATTCCACCACTTCCACAAGAGCCTTGATGCTTGTCTTCCTTTAGTCCTGGGTGGAGGATCAAGTCGAGCGAGACTAGTGGCTCGGAGGTTGCGTGGTACAGAGCGGGGTTTGATTAGACCGCGAGGGTAGCTTGGGGCTGCTCCATTTTTGGCTTTGTAGGCGAGCATCAGTGTTTTAAACTGAATACGTGCAGCTACAGAAAGCCAGTGAAGAGAACGCAGCAGTGGGGTGATGATGTGGCAGCAGTGGGGTGATTATGTGGCAGCAGTGGGGTGGTGATGTGGCAGTGTTTAGGTTGGTTAAAAACTAGACAGGCAGCTGCATTTTGAATGAGCTGCAAGGGTTTAATAGTGGACATGGGAGCTCCTGCCAGGAGGGAGTTGCAGTCGTCCAACCGTGAGATTACAAGTGATTGGACCAGAATCTGAGTAGCTTCTCTGGAGAGAAATGGCCGAATCTTCCTGATGTTGTACAGGAGGAACCGGCACGATCTTGTCATGTTGCCATGTTAAAGGTCAGCTCCTGCTCCAGTGAGTCTGTCTGCATTCCGGAAAAAAAGAAAGGTTTTCTGAATTCATGTGTTTCAGTCACAACAATCACTGACAGGTGTAATAAATCAGTGATATCAGGGAAATGTTTCCAGCTTCGCAGCAACAGTTCAGGGAAGGTCCTTCCCTGTTCCAGCATGAGTGAGCTCTATAAAGACATGAAGAACCGGAACACCAACTGAGCATCAGTGCCCAGCCATATGAACACTGTTATCTTTTGATGTTATGGGCACAAATTCCCACAGACACACTTGTGAGAAGTCTTGTGAGAAGCATCTCAGAAGGGCGTCTGTTGTTCTAGCTGAAAAGATCACACTTGGGTCGCTCTGTTTTAATACAGTTTGTTTTTTAATGGAATGTTTGGCAAGCTCATGGTCAGGTGTCCAAATACTTTTGGCCTGAGTTTTTCACAGAACGCTTCATGCTGAATTTTTAGCTCCAACATCGCCATGTTCCCTGCGCATAAACACTGTAACACGGTATGTATTCATTCAGCAAGGATGAGTGTGTGTGTGTGTGTGGTGGGGTAGGTCGTAGGGGGTAGGGGGTGGATTTAGGGAACCGGGGTTGTGCTGAGGAAGGAGATGTTTGCTTTGTCATTGTCGTGGAGCTGCGTGGCCGTGCCTGTGTAACGAGGTTGCCAAATTGGTATTTTTTACCACCACACCAGTTAAGCTCTACTGTGTAATTCTGACCAGGGTTCTTATATTAATTAATTAATTAAATAAATAAATAAATAAATACAAACATTTCCCAATGCATCAGATGTAGCTGTTAAATCATTTTACTAGCTTATTAAACATGTAAAAAACATAAACATGTATGCACAAAAGGGGCTGAAGGGTGCCTGATTTCCCAGGGTCCTTTCTATGTAGAGTTGGCATGTTCTCCCAGTGTCTGTGTATCTGTGTCTGTCATGCAGACAGGCTAGATGGAGCTACTCAAACGTGGCAGTGTGTGCCCTATTAAGGATTGGCGATGAATCGGAGGATAACGCGGTGGTAAGATGAAAGATAAATGAATAAAGGTGTTTTGCTAGATAAATAAATAGCTGATAAGATGTCTGAGTAGACGTTCGCCCGGCTGATAGCACCACTGAGATTTGAACACCAAAGGGCAGGAAACACCCCGGACAGGTTGGCAGTCCACCACAGGGCAAACACACACACACAAACTAAGGACAATAGCTCCAATTGGTCTTACTGCATATCTTTGGACTTGTTGGAGGAGACTGGAGTGCCCAGAGGAAACCCACATGGACACAGGAAGAAAGGACTAGGCTACCTGGCTGGCGAATGGAACCCAGGCTCTTTTGCTTTGAGGCAACAGCATTGGCCACTACGCCAACATGCCCCTCTACATATATTCTGATATTTAATATTTGGAATTAGGATTAGTAGAGAAGGTCCTAACATGTGTTTTATTGGTTTAATCTCATTAAGAGATCTTTCACAGAAGGATTGGTGCTGATGTGGTTATTTCTTCCCAACCTGGCAACCCTGGGTTGTGCTATAAGCGCTGCAGACCGCACCCTGGCCTCCGCATCACCACAGCTCAGCATCCTTCACAGCATCCTCCGGCCGCCATCTCACACAGGCCCCCGGCCTAAAACAACAACAGCAACAACATCAGCAACATCAGCAGCAGAAATACAAACATAAAGAGACGAGATTTTAGTTCAGAGAGGAAATTCTGTCCCTAAATCAGCCCGTGTTTCTCTCATCACTGGCCCGGAGGTTCCTGCGACGTTCCGGATTTTTAAAGCCTCGGGGATTGAAGGGAAGGACGCCGGTTTAACTCTCGGTTTAGTTCAATTTAATCCTTCTTTGTTTCGGCTTTATTGTCCGGTGCAGTTTTTTCCAGGATGACCGACGCTGTCGCTGAGTGTAACATCAAGGTCCTGTGTCGATTCCGTCCTCTCAACCAGGCCGAGATTCTGCGGGGAGACAAATTTCTCCCAGTGTTCCAAGGGGACGATACCGTCACTGTCGGGGTATTGATGCTTTTATTTCTTTATTATGTTTAGATCTATAAGTTTAATACCTGATTTAGCTCTTAAAAGTTGTTATTATTGTATATTTAATGCTTTTATAATGATGATGTGTATTGGGATGCTTGATGCTGCTGTTTATCATCTGATGGACCAGATGACGCAGTGAACATGAATCCAGTTTTTATTTCCTCTGCTGCTAGAATTAATCTGTTTATCACCAAACTGAACTGTGTTTAATGTGTGGAACAACATTATAACAATATTTGAATCCTTCTGCAGTAGGTGGGTTTAAAAGCTCATTATGCGGTGGTGGGCCTGGTCATTGCTTATAGGTTAGAACCGCAATTCACTGTTTACTACTAATACTACCATTCTTACTGGTACTACTACCACTAATCTTAATACTACTACTACTATCAATACCACTACGACTAACAATATTAATACTACTATTATATTGCTATTATTACCAATACTGATATTCCTAGTCTATATAATATTACTATTATTACTACTACAACGAATACTAATGCAACTGATTACTAATACTACTAGTCTTAATGCTTCTACTGCTATTCCTACTACTGTTAATAGTACTCTTTCTACTAATATTGTTAATACTAATTTTAATACTATTACTACTACTTACATTATTTCTACTGCTAGTACTAGTATTAATTGTACTACTAATATTGCTATTATTACCAATTCTAATATTCCTAATCTCAATACTACTACCATTAATAGTACTATTAACACTACTACTTCTACTAATATTACGACTGCTATTACTAGTATTAATTCTACTACTAATATTGCCATTATTATCTATTCTAATATCCCTAATTTCAATATTACTACTAGCCTGGACCTTGATATTACTACTATTAACACTACTATTTCTACTAATACTACTACTGCTGTTACTAGTGTTAATTTTACTACTAATATTGCTATTATTACCTATTCTAATATCCCTAATCTCAATATTACTACTATTAACACTACTACTTCTACTAATAATACTACTGCTAAGAATTATAATAGTTAAAACATGGTAAATAAGTCAAATCTATCAAAACATGTTAAATTCTGAAGTGCAGATTCATTGTTCTGGGTGTAGTATGAATATTAATAATGATGATGAAGGTAAATATGATAATCCTTTAGGGTTACAGTATAACCTTAAAGGTAAACATGGTTTAAAATGGAGAACGTTCCGTGTCCTTGGCATATTAATCAAAATAATGAAGATTATACTAAAAATATATAATTGCTATAATTGTTGTTGTTGTTTTTATAGGTAATAAAGTAAAAAGAACAATAATACTGTTCATTAAAGTTACCTAAGCATGTTTAAAAGCAGAATTAAAAAGCACTGTCCTGAACGTTTGGCGTTTCTGTGAAATGAGATGAGGTCTTTGTTCCTGTATTGATTTGTAGAAGCAGGAATGAGACGTAGCCCAGATCTGGTGAGTTCCTGGATGTACGGAGATTTTTCTGTGCGGCTCACAAACAAGACTTTTATATTATTTTAAAACTCATGAAAACATCCAGTGAATCATTTTGCTTAGGTGATTGTGTGTATGCAAGTATGTATTTGGTGGGGTGTGAAGACATCTGCTTAGATAGGTGATTGTGTGTATGCAAGCAGGCACAGGGTGTGTGTTTGAACACTTTTGCTCAGATAGGTGATTGTGTGTATGCAAGTATGTATTTGGTGTGTTTGCTACTGGGATTTAGCCACAGGACACAAATGTTCCATCATATTGATTGATCAGTTAATCAGACACTAAAGCTCTGCATTGATTTGCAGTATTGGACTTAAGCATGACACAAAACCACCCCAGCATGCATCATTCTCTTAAATTACACAAGGGCTGCTTAACCACTGGATCACGGACCACATCTGGGCCATGAAACGCCCTCTAGTGGTGGAGCCTTGACCTGCATTCAGCAAAAACAACTGGGCTTTTTAAGCTACTGAGGCTTATTTTATTTAGTATTAATTTCTTTATTTGGCTGCTTTAGTACATATAAGGAGTCACCACAGCGGACCTGACAAGTGCGCCCCCCAGTGGCTAAGCTGATTCATGTATCTTTTACAGTGTGGAGGATGGTTGAGTGGCAAAAAATCCCCAAGGATCACTGTTGGTAACCAAGTTTCCAAAACTAGAAGCCAAAAGCATTAACCACAAACATACTTACTTTATAATTTTTTAAACACTACCAGGACTTTGGAACCTTGTTCTAGGGTCAGATACAAAAACAAATGAACAATCAAGGGTGGTTTGGTGTAAAAAGAAGGATAATTACACTAAAAAATAACCTCAGGTCCACTGTTAGGTAGGGTGGAGGGTCTGTAATGTAGTTCTGTTTAGCATTTCGTCCTCCGTTTGAGGGTCACGTTTGTAATCAGCCTGTTTTCTTGTGTTTTCAGGGGAGGTCCTTTGCATTCGATCGGGTTTTCCCCACCAACACCACTCAGGAGCAAGTGTACAACACCTGTGCCAAGCAGATCGTCAAGGGTCAGTGGGAAGCTGGCATTTTTCATCTACACTCATATTGCATGAACACAAACAAGCTCTGACTCAATAATCAGTGAGATGGATTTTTCTCTCGGATAACCGTGACTTCATCATGACGGAGTTTGGTTTAATCATGACCTTACTGTTGATGACATTATGTTGAAGTCACTGTATTATGTGGCAAATTCAATTTTATAAACTCGTATTGTTGGTACAGATCTTTTGTTATTGTTCATGCTGATCTGTGTGTGTGTGTGTGTGTGTGTGTGTGCTCGAGCAGATGTGTTGGGTGGGTACAATGGCACCATCTTTGCTTATGGGCAGACGTCCTCCGGAAAGACCCACACCATGGAGGTAAGAGTCCATCTGAATCTCTTAACAGTACAAATAAATAGGTGATTATGTGTATGTAAGTATGTATTTGGTTAGGGTGGGAATACTATTAAATAGGTGATTATGAGTATGCAAGTGTGTATTTGGTTATGGTGGGAATACTACTCAGATAAGTGATTATGAGTATACTTTAGCTCAGATAGGTGATTATGTGTATGCAAGAGTGTATTTGGTGGGTGTTTAAACACTAAACGCTTAAAATAGGTGATTGAGTGTATGCAGGTGTGTATTTGGTGGGGTGTGAATACTTTAGCTCAGATAGGTGATTGTGTGTATGCAAGTATGTATTTGGTTAACGTAGGAATACTACTACCTTTAAAATACTACTACTACTACTTAGTTGAACACTAAAATATTGCCCCGGTTTGGTGTAACAGGGTAACCTGCACGACCGTCAGCAGATGGGAATCATCCCCCGCATCGCAGAGGACATTTTCAACCACATTTTCTCCATGGATGAAAACCTGGAGTTCCACATCAAGGTAAACACGAACACGAACGCAGGCAGGTCAACAGTTACTGGCACTCTTGGTAAAGACGGCTTACAAAGCTAGTTAGAATTAGCTCTCACGGCTCTGTCTCCACCTCTTGGTTCTGATTTGTTACCTGTTTGCTGTATTCACCTGTTCCTCACCAACTCCTTGGATTCCAGGAGTTCCTGGCTGAGTGTCGTCATGCTCTACTCTTACAAAGCGTTCCTGATTAGGGTTCATGGTTTATGCTCTTGGCTGGTGTTTTGTGTTCTCTGGTCCTATTACTGGTTCCTCTTTTCTGTTCCTATGTCACGTTACGACCGGCAACTCCAGCCATTCACAGATCAGGAACTATCAGAACCCTCCGGCTCGGCTTACCCCCCTTACTCCTGCACATTACATGGTTTTACTTTTGGCTATATAATGTCTGTATTTTGGCTGTATAATGTCTCTTGAGGACTCTCGGTTTTACCCCACATGTTTTCTGTATTCTGTACCCATCAAATCATTTTAGTTTATTTTGAGGTGCGTTAATTTTCCCGTTTTCTCTTCTACTCATTTTTATTAAGTGTGCCAATATTTTATATCACATGTTGATATACGTAATGACATACGATGGTAAACATTTGCCGACCAACAGCACCCAGTAATAAATATCCTATATATCAGATCTTCAGTGTATTAAACACTTTGCTTTGTCGTCCCTGTGAGCCCCAGTAATCTCCCCCGACACCCCACTGTATGTTTCAGGTCTCCTACTTCGAGATCTACATGGAGAAAATCAGGGATCTACTGGATGGTTCGTTTCCTTTCTGATGTTTCTCACGATAAATTCTAGAACAGAAATACAACTGTGTATTAGAAATGAAGTGAAAATAATTTAGAGAATAAAGTGAAAATAATTTAGAGAATAAAGTGAAAATAATTTAGAGAATAAAGTGGAAATAATTCAAGAATAAAGTGGAAATAATTTCAGGAATGAAGTGGAAATAATTTCAGGAATGAAGTGGAAATAATTTAGAGGAAAAATTGGAAATAATTTAAAAAATAAAATGAAAATAATTTAGAGAATGAAGTGGAAATAATTTAAAGAATAAAATGGAAATAATTTAGAGAATAAAGTGGAAATAATTTAAGAATAAAGTGGAAATAATTTAGAGAATAAAGTGTAAATGATTTAAAGAATAAAATAAAAATAATTTTGAGAATGAAGTGGAAATAATTTAAGAATAAAGTGGAAATATTCTGGCTATAAAAACTTCCAGCCTGATGTTAAAATGAGGGACGTTGAGGATAAAGCTCGTCCATAATATTTTGACTTTATTATTAAAATCAACACCAGTTTTTTTAACAGTGGCTTTTAAACGCCGTTGTACAAACAGAATGTATTTATATAAATAAATGTTACATATTTACATCTTTGCTTCTCTCTTGTGTTTAGTCACCAAGACTAATTTATCCGTACATGAGGATAAGAACCGCGTTCCCTACGTGAAGGTACGTCGTGTCCCTCATCACGTCTGTATCGTATCTGAACGTTTGGATCTGAGCGTTTCTGACCTCTCGTCTCTTTCAGGGCTGCACTGAGCGTTTCGTGTCCAGTCCGGAGGAATGGATGGACGTGATCGATGAGGGAAAGTCCAACCGTCACGTCGCCGTCACCAGTGAGTCCAATCGTCACCTCGCTGCTTTTTAAAGAGTTTAAGAGTTCTAAAGACGACAAAAACATGTAGACACACTAAATGTGATACTAAATGTATACAGACATCAAGGGGTGAATATAAGTCAGACACTTCTTGAGTAACGTTGGTTGAAGGTCCAGTGGAATTGCTGGCGAGCCGTTTCAACTGTTTTCCGAAGCGCCGCTATTACGATACACTTCATTCTTAAGGGTCCCCAATAGGTGGAAGAACAGGTTACACCAGCACTGGGATCTCAGCTCTGTTGCCGGTCGACTGGGCGCCCCCTATTGTCTGCAGCAGGCTAAATCGGCCACTAGTCTGCTGGGTGGGAAAAGACGGGACTAAAAAGTAGGCGGGGTCTTTGAGGCCGTGTAAGGACCCTGTACTGAAGTGGAGGAACGTAGAGATCAGCGCACGGACAGGAGAAAATACCCTCCTCGTACGCCATGAGGGTCTCCAGCAGAGAAAGACTAACTGGCTATGACTAAATTGGGAGAAAAAGGGAGAAAATGCAGAAATAAAATTGTAAAAAAAAGGTCTATCATTCAGTCCTTCTCCGTCCTCTTTTATCCAGACATGAATGAGCACAGCTCTCGCAGTCACAGCATCTTCCTGATCAACATCAAACAGGAGCACGTGGAGACGGAGCAGAAACTGTGTGGAAAGCTCTACCTGGTGGATCTGGCCGGCAGTGAGAAGGTGGGTCCATGTTTTATACTCTTTGCAGCTCTAACAACCTCCACTCCTCCGGGAAGGCGTTCCATTCCACTCTGATGGAGTGTGTCTGTGGGAATCGATCCAAAGAGCTTCAGATCAGGCACGAGGATGCCTGGCTCACGGTTGACTTTCCGATTTATTCCAAGTTGTTCGGGTGTCTGTTTTTGCACCGCTTCATCCTGGTCAGGGTCGCGGTGGGTCTGATTCTCAGGTCGTCTCACACACACACACACACACACACACACGTACGTCTTTGGACTGTTGGAGGAAACCGGAGCACCCGGAGGAAACCCACATGGACACAGGGAGAACATGCAAACTCTAGACAGATAAGGTACTAGTAATCAGAAGGTCACTAGTTCAAGCCCCACCACTGCCAGGTTGCTACTGTTGGGCCCTTGAGCAAGGCCCTTAACCCTCAGTTGCTCAGACCGTAACTGTCACACCACTGTAAGTCACTTTGGATAAAAGCGTCTGCTAAATGCTGAAAATGTAAATGTATATGTAAAAGACCCTGGGGAATCGAACCCATGCCCACCGTGTCGGTGTTTAAACTGAAGTTTTACTATCTGTCCAGTAATGAATGGAACTGAAAGTATATTAAATAAATAATAAAATAAATACAGTATAGTGCCGTTAGTATAAGGACTGAAGTCTTTGATTTCTCTGTGTTAGGTCAGCAAGACGGGCGCGGCTGGAGCCGTCCTGGACGAGGCTAAAAACATCAACAAGTCCTTGTCCTCCCTTGGCAACGTCATATCCGCTCTTGCTGAGGGGACGGTGAGGGGCCACATCTGATAATAACCTAAACATAAATATATATATATATACATACACCAATCAGCCATAACATTAAAACCACCTCCTTGTTTCTACACTCATGAGCTCCACTTACCATATAGAAGCACTTTGTAGTTCTACAATTACTGACTGTAGTCCATCTGTTTCTCTACATGCTTTGTTAGCTCCTTTCACCCTGTTCTTCAATGGCCAGGACCCCCACAGGACCACCACAGAGCAGGTATTATTTGGGTGGTGGATGATTCTCAGCACTGCAGTGACACTGACATGGTGCTGGTGTGTTAGTGTGTGTTGTGCTGGTATGAGTGGATCAGACACAGCAGTGCTGCTGGAGTTTTTAAACACCTCACTGTCACTGCTGGACTGAGAATCGTCCACCAACCAAAAATATCCAGCCAACAGCGCCCCGTGGGCAGCGTCCTGTGACCACTGATGAAGGTCTAGAAGATGACCGACTCAAACAGCAGCAATAGATGAGCGATCGTCTCTGACTTTACATCTACAAGGTGGACCGACTAGGTAGGAGTGTCTAATAGAGTGGACACGGTATTTAAAATCCACTCATACCAGCACAACACACACTAACACACCACCACCATGTCAGTGTCACTACAGTGCTGAGAATGATCCACCACCTAAATAATACCTGCTCTGTGGGGGTCCTGTGGGGGTCCTGACCATTGAAGAACAGCATAAAAGGGGGTAACAAAGCATGTAGAGAATCAGATGGACTACAGGCAGTAATTGTAGAACTACAAAGTGCTTCTATATGGTAAGTGGAGCTGATAAAATGGACAGCGAGTGTAGAAACAAGGAGGTGGTTTTAATATTGTGTGTGTGTGTGTGTGTGTGTTTGTTATTAAATGCTCTTCTGTGTATGTTGGTGTGTACGAGCAGAAGACCCACGTGCCGTACCGGGACAGCAAGATGACCCGAATCCTGCAGGACTCTCTGGGGGGTAACTGCAGGACCACCATGTTCATCTGCTGCTCTCCGTCCAGTTACAACGAGGCCGAGACCAAGTCCACGCTCATGTTTGGACAACGGTAACGATACAATGTTAAAACCTTTTGGGAATGTTAAAACGTTCCACAGGTGAACAGGTGGGTATAGAAGAGGCGTCCATTAAAGGCTCAGCGGGGTTTGGTTGCGGTCTACAGTGCATAATATTATCAACAGATTCAGGGAGTCGGGGAGGTCTCGGTTGGAAAATGCTGCTGAATGTGCGTGATCATCGAGCCCTCAGGAGGTATTGTTTGAGAAACCGTCCTGCTACCTTGAGCTTTGGAGGATTTCGGAAAATCCTTATCACTGAACCCAGTGAGCCACTGCATCAAGTAATGCAACCTAAACTGTGTTATTCAAAGAAAAAGTCGTATATTCGTTTTGCACAGAAAGAGCGGCGAGTTCTCTGGGCCTGAAGTCGTCCGAGATGGACCGAAGGACAGCAAAAAGACGATAAAGACCATCCAGACTCTGGGCATGGGTGATCTACATATATGTCGAGGTACCGTTGACA
The DNA here is from genome assembly GCF_030014385.1 of Trichomycterus rosablanca. Classification (NCBI taxonomy): domain Eukaryota; kingdom Metazoa; phylum Chordata; class Actinopteri; order Siluriformes; family Trichomycteridae; genus Trichomycterus; species Trichomycterus rosablanca. The sequence goes on from NC_085994.1 coordinate 40,822,791, forward strand.
TCGAGGCATATTTTGGGATTTTGGAGAGACTCGTCCCTGAAACTCTGCATGATAGAGTGCGAGTGCTTGACCGGCCTGCCTGCAGTCCAGATCTGTCTGCTATTAAAAACGTACGGCGCATCATGAAGAGGAGAATCAGACGACGGCGAGCACGGACTGTCGAGCAGCTCCGTCCACTCGCAAACCTGCAACGATTAGTGTCCTCAGTTCCCCACACATTTAAACCATTAACATGGGGTAAACACGCCCCCGTCCCAACTTTTTTAGTGCTGTGCAGGCATCGATTTCTAATATTGTTTCTATTAAACAAATAGAATTAAGTTCGCCAGTGTAAACGCTGACAATAATTCAGATTGTCCCAATTTTTCCTGGAAATGAGCTTTGTATATTTGATTAAATGAAATTCTCGCTGTCTGTCCGTCGTTCAGCGCCAAGACGATCAAGAACACGGCGTCCATCAACCTGGAGCTGACGGCCGAGCAGTGGAAGAGGAAGTACGAGAAGGAGAAGGAGAAGAACAAGACCCTGAAGGACACCGTCCAGAGACTGGAGGCCGAGCTGAAGCGCTGGCGCAACGGTGAGGACCGACGTTACGGTTTCTTTATTTTACTACCAATACATTAGTGCACGAATACGAATCTCAGCGGTGCTATCAGCCGGACTGGTGTCCGCATGGACATGATTGGATGATTTCTGGAGGAGGTGGCTGAAACAGCCCAGCCGTTAGGAGGTGCACCTGTCACAGAGATGGGGACTCGTGAACAACAAGAGTCTCTAGCGTCAGCATGTGTTAACATTAGTTACCTGTGATAATTATATATATACAGTATATATATATATGATCCGACATCATTCTGATCGTGTAATTTTCTGCTCTCTAATAATAATAATAATAATAATAATAATAATAACGCTCCGGCCGTCTTAACCCGCAACACACACAATGGCTAAATGTTCCAGCCAGCTTCCGGCGTAGTGATGAAGCGTCGCTCCCTACTTAAAATGGTGGAATACCCTACGTAGTGCACTTCACAGGAACAGCCGGGGTGAATGGAACGCTCCTACAGAATCGGTGCTAATGATTGAAAGACGCTTTCTGAACCATTCAGAGCTTCTGATTGTAATTGTTAGTAAGAAATGCTGTTATTTGCATTTATTCAGTTTGCGTCACACAGATGACGTGGTAATGAAACGCTCGATCGGCTTTCTAACGACTTCCTGTTTAACTTCACGACCGGGAAAAGTTTGGAGGTTTTTAATTATAAGCACATTTACAAAATAACGGATTCTGTTCCTAATGGGACGCACGCTTATAAATGTAATAGCATCTGGAAGAACAGAAGCTCAGGTAAGCAGCGGTTATGATTGTTTTTGCTGTGTTTGGGATTTTGGCCGCTGTGCCGTGATTTATCGAGCGCTTTTGTTCTGTAATGAAAACAAAACGTATCAGTTGAAGCTTTTAACTGGACCCTTCTTGTTACAGAAATTACATTCATTTACACAATGAGGAGGAAAGTAAAGGCACGAAGTAAAACGGCTAAATACACTCGCTAATCTGTTGTTGTTTTTATCTGAATTTAAAGATTATTTATTTATTTCTACGTTACATTTACAATATATGTTTTGTGTTTATTATATTGACTCGTGACTTGACTCCGACTCTAGCCTAAAGACTCATGACTCGACTCGGACTCTAGCCTAAAGACTCCTGACTTGATTCTGACTTTAGCCTAAAGACTTGTGACTTGACTCCGACTCTAGCATAAAGACTCGTGACTTGACTCCGACTCTAGCATAAAGACTCGTGACTTGTATTTTGTGACTTGTGAACATCTCTGACTTGTCAAGCAGGGATAGAAATAGGACGGTGGTGTCAGGAAGGGCGTCCGGCAAAAAAACTGTCTGGTACGAGGAACAGATACGCCGTGGCGACGCCAAAAACACACACATTAGAGGCACTTCAGTGATGTTTCATTCATTGTTTTACTGCCGCTTTATTCTGGTCAGGGTTGCAGTGGGTCAGGTTCTGGGAGGAAGGTGGGAAACACCCCGGACAGGTCGCCAGTTCATCACAGGACACACACACACTTAGCCTGACTGAATGTTTAGGACTGTGGGAGGAAACCGGAGCATCCGGAGGAAACCCACGCTGATCTCCACGCAGAAAGGACCCTGGGGAGTCGAACACAGACCCTTCTCGCCTTCATGTCCTCTCAGCACCCTGGCGCGAGGCTCGCACGGGCTCATTTGTTTACTCTCTGATGTGCCACCCTCAGGAGAGGAAGTGCCCGAGATGGAACAGACCTCCACCGACGTGACCAAGCTGGAGACCCACGACGAGACTCTGGACAACGAGAGGGAGACGGAGAAACAGGCCGAGAAGGAGAAGGAGAAGGAGAAGAACCTGGAGTCGTCCTCCATCGTGGTGCGCATCTCCGAGGAGGAGCGGCAGAAGTACGAGGAGGAGATCAGGAAGCTGTACCGTCAGCTGGACGACAAGGTTCACTCGTCATCCGTGTCTAATAAACGCTAAATAATGAACGTTTAGCTTCGTGCTGGTCTGTTTAGCTTTACTTATCGTCTCCGTGTGTGTGTGTGTGTGTGTGTGTGTGTGTGTTAGGACGACGAGATTAATCTGCAGTGTCAGCTGGTTGAGAAGCTGAAGCAGCAAATGCTGTCGCAGGATGAGGTACTGCGCTTCAATCTCATCGTTATTACACTTCTGTAGCTTTCATTTAAACCGTAGGTGGCGCTGCGGGTTCGAATCCTCACAGACAGTTGAATTACTCAGTTGGATAACTGCTGCACTTACGCCCTCTGCTGGCTGATCGATGGTGCTGCACTGCACAGTGAGACGGGGGATAACGGAGATCAGTGCGTGACTCTCCGTGCACGATACGGATCTCCGTATTATATGAACCTGTCCGGTGCAGGTGAAAAGAAGCGGTCGGATCAAGAGTGGAGGTCTGCAGCAGTAGAGGGGGAACTGGATATGACTAAATTGGGAGGAAAATTGGGGGAAAGAACCTGAAATGAAGAGTAAAATTAAAATACTTGGCTCTTCTTCAGTCATGTAATTCTTACAGCTGGTGCAGGGGGTAGTAAGAAGGACTTGGGTTCGAATCCCTGGGTCCTTTTTGTGTAGTTTGCATGTTCTCCCCGTGTCTTAAGACGTGCAGTCAGATTAAATTAATTAAAGAGCTGCTAAACTTAGTATGGTAGTAAAACAGACCATGAATGAATAAATGAATAAATCCTGCACGCGTCCATTCACTGTCTGTTTTATCGTCATTTTATCCTGGTCAGGGTTTCGGTGGGTCCCATTAGAGGCCGGCCCACGTAGCGTGCACGCTAACACCCTTGTGTCTTGTGTCGTAGCTGCTGGCGTCGACCCGCGGCGACAGCGACAAGGTGCAGTGCGAGCTGGGTCGCCTGCAGATGGAGAGCGACAGCGCCAAGGCGGAGGTAAGGGAGGTGCTGCAGGCGCTGGAGGAGCTCGCCGTCAACTACGACCAGAAGAGCCAGGAGGTGGAGGAGAAGAGCCTCCACAACAAGCAGCTGGCAGAGCAGCTCGGCCAGAAGATGGTAAGTCGGCACACACTGGCACATCCGAACAGCATTAACGGTGAACCTCGGTCAGTCAGTGATTGTACGTTTTCTTCGGGACCACTCACAGGCGAGTCTGATTGAACTGGAGGCGGAGCTGGCTCAGATGCAGGAAGTGAGCTCACAGCAGAGGAAGCGCATCGCGGAGGTGCTGAACGGGCTCATGAGGGACCTGAGCGAGTTCAGCTCCATCGTCGGCAACGGAGAACTCAAACTGGTAAAAAAAAAAGTGTATTTTAACTCTATAATGCCAAGCGTATCATATTTGATACATGAGTTTTAGAGACCTGTACATCGTCTGTGTGTATATTGTTTTCCTGGAAAACCTGGTGTACAATTAGATACGTGTCTTCTGCCCCCTGGCTGGTTATTCATGTACTGCATGTACCAGAGACCTTTTATTTAATTGAGAGGTAATAATTGAGTTCTTGTTTTATAAGTTTTAAGTTACCTAAATAAAAAAACTAAAGGAAATTCAGTGTTTAAGGGTTGTTAAATGTTTAAAATTATGTTCTGTACATTTTTGTATGAAAAAAAAATGCTGCGAAGAATAAATAAAAAAACCTGATGTATCAAATATGATACAAAACAAAGCACATATATACAAAGTCTTATTCAATTATTTGGTGATTCGAGCTTTACAGGGTTAAATGTTTTGAGTTTAAGCTTTGGGTTAACTGACTCCGCCCGTTCGTCCGTTTTAGCCGGTGGAGATCAGCGGGGCGATAGAGGAGGAGTTCACGGTGGCCCGGCTCTACATCAGCAAAATAAAGTCGGAGGTGAAGTCCATGGTGAAGCGCTGCCGGCAGCTGGAGATCATGCAGCTGGAGTGTCACCGCAAGATGGAGGAGACGGGCCGCGAACTCTCCTCCTGCCACCTCCTCATCTCGCAGGTACGTATAAGAGGTAAAGACATCAAGGGTCCGTCTGAAAACCCCACTGATCTCTAGGGTCACCAGGTTTTCACACAGACCCACGGTGTGTTCCCTGTCGTGTAATAAGAGGAGGAGGATGAAGTCGAATGACGAGCGTCTCTGTGTGTTTAGCATGAGGCGAAGATCAGGTCTCTTACGGAGTACATGCAGAACGTGGAGCAGAAGAAGAGGCAGCTGGAGGACAGCTATGATGCTTTGAGCGAAGAGTTGTCACTCTTACAGAACCCAGGTAAGGCACACCTGTAATAATAATAATAATAATAGTACTGTAGCTTTAATGCAGTGACCTTGTTTGGCCTCATGGTGGAGCTGCGCCTGCCTTCCTAAAGGTGTGTTGTGTTATGTGATGGCAAATCGACACATCAGTGAACCCTTGTGTCTGGAAGGGCGGCTTCGCAAAACCCATTGTCACTTAACGCACTCCGCCGCTGCATGGAGAAATGCAAACTCTGATACGCAGAGAGAAAGCTCATCAAAAGAAATAATAAATATTAACAAAGCCAGAGACATGTTTATAGTTCCAGTTGGTGCTACTGGAAGCAGGTCAAACCAACGGGACAGAGTCACATCAAACAGTCTCCGTCTGACTGATCCACAGGCCTCCTTAAATGTCCTCAGCTAAACAAGAGGCACCTGTGGATCATTAACTAGAGCCCAATCACAAAAGGGGCGTTGGCTGAACACACAGTGCTCACGGAAAGAGGGGTGTGGCGCTTAGGAGCACATACAGGCTGCATACGTGACATATAGCACCTTACCTTATAACATGAACAACAAATGCTGCGAACAAGAAATAAAAAGCCTGATGTATCAAATATGATACAAAACAAAACTCAAATGTGCAAAGTCTTGTATTTGATAGAAGGTCACGTAAACAATTTTTCAGGGTTCAGAGTACAGGGTTAAATGTGTTGAGTTTTAGCTTTGGGTTCAGTGTTGACGTGGTTGAACGAAGTGCTCTACAGACCGTCGAGGATACAAATAAATCCTACAACACCATGAAACCATAAACGTTACATTCCTAAACCATAACACATATTAAAAACGTCTTCAGCCTTGTATTTAGTACTAGAACGATTTGGATTCGATAAAGACTCAATTAATTGTATTAGAACTATCTATCAAAATCCTACTGCCAGAATAAAAGTTAGTGGGAGCCTAACGGAGAGAATAACGTTGGGAAGAGGGACGCGGCAGGGATGCTGCCTGTCCCCGCTCCTCTTTGCCATATACATTGAGCCACTGGCACAGGCGATCAGACAAAGTGGGGAAATAAAAGGAATTAATATTAATGGACAAGAACATATAATAAGCCTATTTGCGGATGATATCATGATATACCTGGACAGCCCCAATACAACTTTTACTCAGCTGATGTATCTTATAAATAAATTCAGTGAACACTCAGGATACAAAATAAATGAGAATAAGACACAGATTTTGACCTTTTATTATACTCCATCCACTCAAATCATGAAAACTTATAAATTAAAATGGCAATCAAAAACTATTAAATATCTTGGTGTGACCCTGACAAAACAATTAGCTCACCTCTATAAAGCAAATTATGATCAAATCCATCTCCAGATTAGTAAAGATATAGAGAGATGGTCGACCCTACCACTAGATTTTAGCTCAAGAATTGAAGTAATTAAAATGAACATCTTCCCTAGACTACTATATTTTTTCCAGTCATTGCCTATTAGGATTCCACAAGAAAAGTTCAAAACATGGGATAAAATGATTTCTAGATTCATATGGGATGGGAAAAAACCACGAATAAGATATTGTACACTACACTTAGAAAAGGACAAAGGAGGTATGGCACTCCCTAATTTAAAAGACTATTATCATGCAGCACAGCTCAGACCAATAGTCAAGTGGTGTGATGAGGACTATAGTGCAAAGTGGAAAGATATTGAGAGAGTGGTGACAGACATTCCAATTCAGGTACTGATTGGCAACGTTAAACTAAAGATGTCACTACAAGACACGATTGATCCAATAACTTTGCACACATTGAATATCTGGTTTGATCTTGTCAAACACCACAAATTAGAAAAAGATTTAAAATTGTTGAGTTGGTTTGCATATGATGATCGATTTAAGCCAGGCTTGAATGATCACAACTTTAGAAATTGGGGTAGAAAAGGGCTTACAGCTATGTGCACTTTGATAGAGAATGGGAATGTAAAGAACTTTCAGGAATTAAAAACACGGTATGGATTGGAAAATGGAGATCACTTTAGATACCTGCAGCTAAGGGATTATTTTACTAAGGAAATACAAATAGGGAAAACCTTGAATGATATAATTGATGTGATGACCAGGACATACAGTGGAACTAAACTCAAGGCAGTCTCAGTGCTGTACCGAAGTCTAGGACACTCAGAAGCTGCCTCTACTCTGTACATAAAGGAGAAGTGGGAGAGGGAATTGAACATTAACATTACTCTAGATGAATGGCACGATATGTGTGAGACACAACACACAACTACAAACTCGAGAACATGGAGGGAATTTGGATGGAAAAACCTGACCCGTTACTTTATCACACCTAAATTAAAGAGTAAACAAACTGGTTCACAACATACATGTTGGCGCTTATGCGGAGAGAGAGAAGCAAACCATGCACACATATTTTGGAAATGCCATAAACTTAGCACATTCTGGGGAAATGTAAATAACATGTTGAAAGACATTCTAGGATATGTAATACCCAAGGAATGTAAAGTTATGTATCTTGGAAATTTAAACGATTATGTCTCAGAAAAAGATAGATACTTAACCAAAATATTATTGATCACATGTAAAAAAGCAATAACAAGAAACTGGTGTAAAACTGAACCTCCCACTATAGCCCAGTGGCTAAAGATCATAAGAGAGGTCTATACTATGGAGAAAATGACCTATCGGCTTAGACTAAGAGAAAATGTCTTTGTGAGTAAATGGGAAAAATGGACACATGACACAGTGAATGATGCTTAAGGATTGACTGATTTACCTCTATGTATTTGTATTTTGATAAATGATACCTGTAACCATATCTGATATGTTTTTGTTTTTTAATTTCTGTTTGCCACATACATTTTCTTTAAGTGTATATGTACAGTGTATCACAGAAGTGAGTACACCCCTCACATTTCTGCAGATATTTAAGTATATCTTTTCATGGGACAACACTGACAAAATGACACTTTGACACAATGAAAAGTAGTCTGTGTGCAGCTTAAATAACAGTGTAAATTTATTCTTCCCTCAAAATAACTCAATATACAGCCATTAATGTCTAAACCACCGGCAACAAAAGTGAGTACACCCCTTAGTGAAAGTTCCTGAAGTGTCAATATTTTGTGTGGCCACCATTATTTCCCAGAACTGCCTTAACTCTCCTGGGCATGGAGTTTACCAGAGCTTCACAGGTTGCCACTGGAATGCTTTTCCACTCCTCCATGACGACATCACGGAGCTGGCGGATATTCGAGACTTTGCACTCCTCCACCTTCCGCTTGAGGATGCCCCAAAGATGTTCTATTGGGTTTAGGTCTGGAGACATGCTTGGCCAGTCCATCACCTTTACCCTCAGCCTCTTCAATAAAGCAGTGGTCGTCTTAGAGGTGTGTTTGGGGTCATTATCATGCTGGAACACTGCCCTGCGACCCAGTTTCCGGAGGGAGGGGATCATGCTCTGCTTCAGTATTTCACAGAACATATTGGAGTTCATGTGTCCCTCAATGAAATGTAACTCCCCAACACCTGCTGCACTCATGAAGCCCCAGACCATGGCATTCCCACCACCATGCTTGACTGTAGGCATGACACACTTATCTTTGTACTCCTCACCTGATTGCCGCCACACATGCTTGAGACCATCTGAACCAAACAAATTAATCTTGGTCTCATCAGACCATAGGACATGGTTCCAGTAATCCATGTCCTTTGTTGACATGTCTTCAGCAAACTGTTTGCGGGCTTTCTTGTGTAGAGACTTCAGAAGAGGCTTCCTTCTGGGGTGACAGCCATGCAGACCAATTTGATGTAGTGTGCGGCGTATGGTTTGAGCACTGACAGGCTGACCCCCCGCCTTTTCAATCTCTGCAGCAATGCTGACAGCACTCCTGCGCCTATCTTTCAAAGACAGCAGTTGGATGTGACGCTGAGCACGTGCACTCAGCTTCTTTGGACGACCAACGCGAGGTCTGTTCTGAGTGGACCCTGCTCTTTTAAAACGCTGGATGATCTTGGCCACTGTGCTGCAGCTCAGTTTCAGGGTGTTGGCAATCTTCTTGTAGACTTGGCCATCTTCATGTAGCGCAACAATTCGTCTTTTAAGATCCTCAGAGAGTTCTTTGCCATGAGGTGCCATGTTGGAACTTTCAGTGACCAGTATGAGAGAGTGTGAGAGCTGTACTACTAAATTGAACACACCTGCTCCCTATGAACACCTGAGACCTAGTAACACTAACAAATCACATGACATTTTGGAGGGAAAATGACAAGCAGTGCTCAATTTGGACATTTAGGGGTGTAGTCTCTTAGGGGTGTACTCACTTTTGTTGCCGGTGGTTTAGACATTAATGGCTGTATATTGAGTTATTTTGAGGGAAGAATAAATGTACACTGTTATATAAGCTGCACACAGACTACTTTTCATTGTGTCAAAGTGTCATTTTGTCAGTGTTGTCCCATGAAAAGATATACTTAAATATCTGCAGAAATGTGAGGGGTGTACTCACTTTTGTGATACACTGTATGTAAGTAAAAAGTTCAATAAAAATGTGAGTTTCAAAAAAAAAAAAAACGTCTTCAGCCTTGACCTAAAAACACCAGGTGATCGTGCAGCCCTGATCTGGGAGGGCAGGTTGTTCCATAATGTCCTTAAAGACCTCGATGTTTCCAAAAGCATCAGGTTAACAAACCTCGGGGCTTTCAGAGGAATCCCAGCAAGCAAAAGTTCAGCCAGGTGTAATGGTGGCAGCAGTGACGCCTTAAAATCAGTCCTGAATCCTACTACACACATATCGGTGCATAAAAGTGTTTAGACGGACATCAGAGGGACGGCGGGTGATCAGTGGGTGGAGCTTTGGGTTGGAATCTCAGCTCCAGTGGTGTCGTACAACGTCTGACCCCGTGCTCTGACCCCGGCGTCCAAGCAAACGATAAAATATATTATAAATAAAGATAAATAAAGACGTTCTGCTGTTCTTCTTAAATTCTGCTCTAACAGAAAGCTCTGCAGAGCAGGACGCCGCCGAAAAGCCAAAGACGGAAGATCTGGACGTGAAGGTAATCGTTTATTTTACTTTTATCTGTCGGTTTGTCCTGGAATAACCTGCGAATGGTTTCATCCGTCCATCCCGGGGGTTATTCCATCAGGGACAAAAATTAAGCCAGTAGTTCAGCCCTAGAAATAGAACCGAGCATCACCACACAGGTTCAGATAGTATTGCAGATCATAAAGAGAGCCCATTTAGAGAGACGATGTGATCGATCAGTTGAACCCTCATTTGAAACTGGATTCTGATTGAATTGAATCGCTTTGACCTTTGAAATGTATAGCTGGACCACCGAGCAACGTTCCAACACAAATTTAATAGGCTGGTATTAAGGATTTATTTATTATATTGGGTTTAATTGTCCAATTATAAGTAGATAAAATATAACTGATTATATTATTTACTAAATATTATTTTCAGAGCTTCACCACTGTCGTATTTTCGCTTATAACTCATGTATTGTTTTGTTATTATTATTTTTAATTGTAGAAGGCGGTGCAGCGAGCCTCAGGCCATCGTGAACCTCGGCACGCTCAGCTCAGCCACCTGCGGGACGAGATTAACGAGAAGCAGCGCCTCATCGACGAGTTCACAGAGTCAGTGTCCCAATTATTTTGTACTATTTTATTTGTGCATTTTCTCCATTAAGCTTACTGGTTCGAATCTCAGCTCTGTTACACAAAAGAGGGTGGGATGAAAGGGGAGATTCCTCATGACCGCTGCAGTTACGACCTCTGCTGGCTGGTCGAAGGAGCTGCACAGAGACGGGGAGGAATAACAGAGAGCAGTGCGTGACTCTCCGTACGCGATACTGATCCCCTTATGAACCCGCCTGGTGCAGGTGGAAAGAAGCGGTCGGCTAATGCACCGGTGTCGGAGGGGGCGTGTTAGGTACGGCCTGCTCGGTCAGGAATGCAGGACTGCAGCAGGAGAGATGATTGGACACGGCTAGATTGGAAGGAACATCAGGTGAAGAGAATTGAATAATAATAATTGATGCACTTCTCTGCTCCCTGCAGTAAGAACCAGGCTCTGCAGCTGGAGCTGGCCCACGTGCGATCGGACTTCAGCAACCTCAAGATCCAGGAGGACACCAAGAGCGCTCGACTGGAGCAGCTGTCGTACGTTTCAGCTAAACATAAACGTTTTTAGAATAAGTGACTGGCTGTATGCGATCATGTAGTCTGTAATGCACTATACAGTCAAAAGTATCGAGACACCCCTACTAATTGTTTAATTTGTGTGTTCCAGCCACAACAGGTGCTAATAAATTAATAATACACTGATCAGCCATAACATTAAAACCTCCTTGTTTCTACACTCACTGTCCATTTTACCATATAGAAGCACTTTGTAGTTCTACAATTACTGACTGTAGTCCATCTGTTTCTCTGCATGCTTTGTTAGCTCCTTTCACAGTACCCCCACAGAGCAGGTATTATTTAGGTGGTGGATCATTCTCAGCACTGCAGTGACACTGACATGGTGGTGGTGTGTTAGTGTGTGTTGTGCTGGTATGAGTGGATCAGACACAGCAGCGCTGTCACTGCTGGACTGAGAATCGTCCACCAACCAAAAATATCCAGCCAACAGCGTCCTGTGACCACTGATGAAGGTCTAGAAGATGAGCGACTCAAACAGCAGCAATAGATGAGCGCTCGTCTCTGACTTTACATCTACAAGGTGGACCGACTAGGTAGGAGTGTCTAATAGAGTGGACAGTGAGTGGACACGGTGTTTAAAAACTCCAGCAGCGCTGCTGTGTCTGATCCACTCATACCAGCACAACACACACTAACACACCACCACCATGTCAGTGTCACTGCAGTGCTGAGAATGATCCACCACCCAAATAATACCTGCTCTGTCTCTCCTGACCATTGAAGAACAGCATGAAAGGGGGCTAACAAAGCACGCAGAGAAACAGATGGACTACAGTCAGTAATTGTAGAACTACAAAGTGCTTCTATATGGTAAGTGGAGCTGATTAAATGGACAGTGAGTGTAGAAACAAGGAGGTGGTTTTAATGTTATGGCTGATCGGTGTATAAGGGAAATGACATGCTTCCAGCTTTGCTGCAACAGCTTAGGGAAGGTCCTGTCCTGTTCCTAAATGAACCTGGAATGAACCGGAACACCTACTAAGCATCAGTGCCCGGCCATTCAAAGACAAACGCTGTCATCTTTTGACCGAACGGGCACAAATTCCCACACACGGACACTTCAATGTCTTCTGAGAAGCTTCTCATAAAGCTCGTTTTTAGAATAGGGTGTCCAGACAACTCATGTTCAGGTGTCCAAATACTTTTGGCCGTAGTTTACCACCGGGTGTGTGTGTGTGTGTGTGTGTGTGTGTGTGTGCTGTATAACATGTATGTATGATACGAGTCTGTATTTTCTGTGATACAGATTTCAGCAGGAGAGGCACGAGCAGTCGAAACAAGACCTCAAGGGTCTGGAGGAGACCGTCGTAAGTCCATGTTTATTTATTTATTTAGTTAGTTAGTTATTTAGTTAGTTAGTTAGTTAGTTAGATTGGCTACCCTTCACCCCAGCTACCCTTTTTTAAAATTGAATTATTATTTGGGTGTTTTTGCTCTCAGGCCCGTGAGCTCCAGACCCTCCACAACCTGCGCAAGCTGTTCGTTCAAGACCTCACGTCGCGAGTTAAAAAAGTGAGCACCGTCGCATCAGCATTATATCGTCTAGACACAGTCTGCTCCGTCTGTCTGGTCCCAGTTGATAATATTTTTGTTTGCTTTGTGGTTTTCGTTCACTCAGAGTTCAGAAATTGGACCTGATGATAGTGGGGGGTGTAACACCCAGAAACAGAAGATTTCCTTTCTTGAGAACAACCTGGACCAGCTTACAAAGGTTCACAAACAGGTGAGGGAAGCACCGGTACCAAACTGATGAGTCCATAAAGACGAGGGTTCTGTGGGGTCTGTGACCTCAACTCCATTAAACCCCTTTGGGATTCCTGAATGCTAGTTGGGTGGGTATTGTCTCCTCACAGCGAGAAGGTCCTTGGTTCAGTTCCCAGCTGGAGCGGTTCGGGTCCTTTTTGTGTGGAGTTTGGAGTGGTGATAAAACAGACAATAAATGACTGAGTGCATGAATGAATGAATGAGTGAATGAATGAGTGAATGACTGAGTGAATTAATGAGTGAATGAATAAATTAATGAGTGAATAAATGACTGAGTGAATGAGTGAGTGAATGAATGAATGAATGAGTGAATGAATAAATTAATGAGTGAATAAATGATTGAGTGAATGACTGAGTGAATGAATGAATGAATGAGTGAATGAATAAATGAATGAGTGAATAAATGACTGAGTGAATGCCTGAGTGAATGAATGAATGAGTGAATGAATAAATGAATAAGTGAATAAATGATTGAGTGAGTAAATGAACGAATGAGTGAATGAATAAATGAATGAGTGAATAAATGACTGAATGAGTGAATGAATGAATGAGTGAATGAATAAATGAATGAGTGAATAAATGATTGAGTGAATGAATGAATGAATAAATGACTGAGTGAATGAATGAGTGAATGAGTGAATTAATAAATGAATGAGTGAATAAATGACTGAGTGAATGAATGAATGAATGAGTGAATAAATGACTGAATGAATGAATGAGTGAATGAATAAATGAATGAGTGAATAAATGACTGAGTGAATGAATGAATGAATGAATGAATGAATGAGTGAATGAATAAATGAATGAATGAGTGAATGAATGAATGAGTGAATGACTGAGTGAATTAATGAGTGAATTAATGAGTGAATTAATAAATGAATGAGTGAATAAATGACTGAGGGAATGAATGAATGAATGAGTGAATGAATAAATGAATGAATGAGTAAATGAATGAGTGAATGAATGAATGAGTGAATAAATAAATGAATGCGTGAATGAATAAATGAATGACTGAGTGAGTGAATGAATGAATGAATGATCACTTGACGTTCACTCACCCTCTCCCTCTCTCCTCTCCTGACCCAGCTGGTACGTGATAATGCAGATCTGCGCTGTGAGCTTCCGAAGTTGGAGAAGCGTCTTCGCTCTACGGCTGATCGCGTTCGGTCTCTTGAGACGGCACTGAAGGATGCCAAGCAGGGCGCCATCAACGACCGCCGCCGCTACCAGCAGGAGGTGGAGCGCATCCGCGACGTCATGCGCCTGCGCGGCACGCAGCGCCGCTCCAAAGCCGCTCAGATCGGTAAAGATCGCCGTATAATGACAAAAGGTTTTTGGTCAAAAGTATTGGGACACCCGTCCTAATGATCCGGTGAATGAATGAATGAATGTGACGCTTGTGTGTGTTTGCGTTCCCGTAGCGAAGCCGGTGAGGGCGGGGCACTACGGCGGCGCCACGTCTCCCAGCGCCTCCCTGTCTCTGTCCGCCAGCGAGCCGGTAACATCGTTCAGTAACGTTCTCTTCCAGAAGGAGGAGAAGAGCGTCCCTCAGAGGCCCAACGTGTGAGTTCTTACACCTCCTGTCCTCTTTTTTTATGTCCCCTGTCCTTCCCATCCTGTCCTCTCCTCCTCTGTCCTCTCCTCACTGTCTTCTTGTTCTCTTATCATCCGTCCACTCCTCATCTGTCCACTCCTGTCCTCACCTCTCCTTATCTGTCCTCTTGTCAATCTCCTTTCCTCTTTTGTCCTGTCCTCTCTTCTGTCCTCACCTCTCCTCCTTCCTCCTGTCCTCGCCTTTCATTCCCTGTCTTATCCTCCCGTTTTCTCCTCTTCTCTCCTCCACTGTCCTGTCTTCTTTTCCCCTCCCATGTCCCCAGTCCTGTCCTCCCCTCATGTGTCCCTGACCTGTCCTGTGTTCTCCTCCTTTTCTCTCTCCTGTCCTTGCCTCTTTTTTCCTGTCCTCTCATTTGTCTTCATCTGTCCTGTCCTCCCCTCCCTTGTCCTCACCTCCCCTCCCTTCCCCTGCCCTGTCTTTTCCTCCTCTGTCCTTGCCTCTCCTTGCCTTACTTGTCCTCTCCTTTTCCCCTGTTCTGCCTTCTTTTTCCCTCCCATGTCCCCTGTCCTGTCCTCCCCTCATGTGTCCCTGACCTGTCCTGTGTTCTCCTCCTTTTCTCTCTCCTGTCCTTGCCTCTTTTTTCCTGTCCTCTCATTTGTCTTCATCTGTCCTGTCCTCCCCTCCCTTGTCCTCACCTCCCCTCCCTTCCCCTGCCCTGTCTTTTCCTCCTCTGTCCTTGCCTCTTCTTGCCTTACTTGTCCTCTCCTTTTCCCCTGTTCTGCCTTCTTTTTCCCTCCCATGTCCCCTGTCCTGTCCTCCCCTCATGTGTCCCTGACCTGTCTTGTGTTCTCCTCCCCTTCGCTCTCCTGTCCTTGCCTCTTTTTCTCTGTCCTCTCCTCCCCTGTCTTCTCCTCCCCTGTCCTCTTCTCTCCCGTTGTCTCCTCTGTTGTCTATCTTAACGTCTTTATTGTATTATTATTATTAATCTCTTCTCACTGATCACGTCATTTAGTGAATGTTAAATCCTGCGTCTTTACTTTGTTTGTATTTACGTGTGATTACGTGTGACGGTTTATTTATTTCTGTATATTTTGTAGAGTTGGTTACAGCACTGTGAGATCTGTAGACGTTCTCAGCTCTTACCCTCTGGATGTGGAGAATGGTTCGTACGTCTGAATAATCGTGTTTGTGTGTCTCACTTTGTGTTTTCTGGCTGCTAACGTCTGTTCTTATGGTTTTAGGGAACAGTACGGACATTAACGATAACAGGTATTTGTTTACTGCAGTGTTTATAATGTGTTTACTAGCTAAGTGTTCACGCTAACCTGTGCTGTGGTGACGTTACAGAAGCGACGTTCACTGCAGCAGTATGGTGGATCCATCCAGACACTACGTCATGTGTCCAGAGACCGCCGCTAGTTAATCTCTTTATATAGGTACGTCCACACGCTTGTTTATGATAAATCCTGTGTTTGTTGTTGTTTTAATACTTAAAAGTAAAATGATGATGATTCTGTAAAATAACAAATACTGGCAGAAGAAGCACAGAGTTTAATTATTTCATTTAAAATAATAATAAAAAAAACGAATACAGGCTGGCACCAGTGCTGACATCTCGACCTGGGGAGGTGGGGACAAGAAAGGTGAGGAAAGGATGAGGGAGAGGACAAGGGAGGGGACATGGGAGGGGAGGAAAGAGGGGGATGAGGACATGGGAAGGGAGGAGAGGACAAGGGAAAGGAAGAAAGAGGAGGACGAGGACATGGGAAAGGAGGGGAGGACAAGGGAGAGGAGGAAAGAGGAGGATGAGGACATGGGAAGGGAGGAGAGCACAAGGGAGAGGAGGGAAAAGGAGGACAGGGGACATGGAAAAGGAGGAGAGGACAAGGGAGAGGAGGAAGAGGAGCACAGGGGACATGGGAAGGAAGGAGAGGACAAGGGAGGGGAGGAAGAGGAGCACAGGGGACATGGGAAGGAAGGAGAGGACAAGAGAGAGGAGGAAAAAAGGATGACAGGGGACATGGGAAGGGAGGAGAGGACAAGGGAGAGGAGGAAGAGGAGCACAGGGGACATGGGAAGGAAGGAGAGGACAAGGGAGGGGAGGAAGAGGAGCACAGGGGACATGGGAAAGAAGGAGAGGACAAGGGAGAGGAGGAAGAGGAGCACAGGGGACATGGGAAGGGAGGAGAGCACAAGGGAGAGGAGGGAAAAGGAGGACAGGGGACATGGAAAAGGAGGAGAGGACAAGGGAGAGGAGGAAGAGGAGCACAGGGGACATGGGAAGGAAGGAGAGGACAAGGGAGGGGAGGAAGAGGAGCACAGGGGACATGGGAAAGAAGGAGAGGACAAGGGAGGGGAGGAAGAGGAGCACAGGGGACATGGGAAGGAAGGAGAGGACAAGGGAGGGGAGGAAGAGGAGCACAGGGGACATGGGAAAGAAGGAGAGGACAAGGGAGGGGAGGAAGAGGAGCACAGGGGACATGGGAAGGAAGGAGAGGACAAGGGAGAGGAGGAAGAGGAGCACAGGGGACATGGGAAGGAAGTAGAGGACAAGGGAGAGGAGGAAGAGGAGGACAGGGGACATGGGAAGGAAGGAGAGGACAAGGGAGAGGAGGAAGAGGAGCACAGGGGACATGGGAAGGAAGGAGAGGACAAGGGAGGGGAGGAAGAGGAGCACAGGGGACATGGGAAGGAAGGAGAGGACAAGAGAGAGGAGGAAAAAAGGATGACAGGGGACATGGGAAGGGAGGAGAGGACAAGGGAGGGGAGGAAGAGGAGGACAGGGGACATGGGAAGGAAGGAGAGGACAAGGAAGGGGAGGAAGAGGAGCACAGGGGACATGGGAAGGAAGGAGAGGACAAGGGAGGGGAGGAAGAGGAGCACAGGGGACATGGGAAGGAAGGAGAGGACAAGGGAGAGGAGGAAGAGGAGCACAGGGGACATGGGAAAGAAGGAGAGGACAAGGGAGAGGAGGAAGAGGAGCACAGGGGACATGGGAAGGAAGGAGAGGACAAGGGAGGGGAGGAAGAGGAGGACAGGGGACATGGGAAGGAAGGAGAGGACAAGGGAGAGAAGGAAGAGGAGCACAGGGGACATGGGAAGGAAGGAGAGGACAAGGGAGGGGAGGAAGAGGAGCACAGGGGACATGGGAAGGAAGGAGAGGACAAGGGAGAGAAGGAAGAGGAGCACAGGGGACATGGAAAAGGAGGAGAGGACAAGGGAGAGGAGGAAGAGGAGCACAGGGGACATGGGAAGGAAGGAGAGGACAAGGGAGGGGAGGAAGAGGAGCACAGGGGACATTGGAAGGAAGGAGAGGACAAGGGAGAGGAGGAAGAGGAGCACAGGGGACATGGGAAGGAAGGAGAGGACAAGGGAGAGAAGGAAGAGGAGCACAGGGGACATGGAAAAGGAGGAGAGGACAAGGGAGAGGAGGAAGAGGAGCACAGGGGACATGGGAAGGAAGGAGAGGACAAGGGAGGGGAGGAAGAGGAGCACAGGGGACATTGGAAGGAAGGAGAGGACAAGGGAGAGGAGGAAGAGGAGCACAGGGGACATGGGAAGGAAGGAGAGGACAAGGGAGGGGAGGAAGAGGAGCACAGGGGACATTGGAAGGAAGGAGAGGACAAGGGAGAGGAGGAAGAGGAGCACAGGGGACATGGGAAGGGAGGAGAGGACAAGGGAGGGGAGGAAGAGGAGCACAGGGGACATGGGAAGGAAGGAGAGGACAAGGGAGAGGAGGAAGAGGAGCACAGGGGACATGGGAAGGAAGGAGAGGACAAGGGAGAGGAGGAAGAGGAGCACAGGGGACATGGGAAGGAAGGAAAGGACAAGGGAGGGGAGGAAGAGGAGCACAGGGGACATGGGAGGGAAGGAAGGAGAGGACAAGGGAGGGGAGGAAGTGGAGCACAGGGGACATGGGAAGGGAGGAGAGCTGGATCCCAGACCACTGTGGAAAGCAGACTGGATGCCAAAGAAAACAACAGGACTGAGTATAAATAGCCACTGTTGGGCCCCTGAGCAAGGCCCTTCAGGTGTTTACGTGCTTGTATTGTGTTCAGTCGCAATTATAAGTCATTGGTGGTTCTCGCTGCAACCCTCCTTGCGACCGATGCTGAGAGCACATTGACAACAGCGCCTCCCGGTGGCTCGGCTGTTTCGGCCATTCCCTTAAACCCGCCCCTGGACATTAGACAATATAGCTGGTCATGTATCAAGTTGCTGCGGTGTCCTGACCGGCCGATGGCACTGCTGAGGTTCTGACCCTGGCAGTAATGGTATAGTGTACTGCACCACTGCGACCCCTGAGCGATAAATGACTCTTAAATCTCTGTATGATACCTGACTGACACTTCTTCTTCTTCTGTCTCTTCTTGTCTCCTGCAGTACGACCCTGCATGCCGTCAGCTCCTTTTGCTCACTCACTACCTGCGGAACGTAGAACTCCACTACCCAGACTCCCCGGCTCTATCTATCCTGTCTTATACTGTATATTAGTCTGTGGTTCCTGACCGCGCGGCGGCCGGACGGCTTCACTCGTAGTTTCTTTCTCTTGTATGTTTCACAGCCGGGCTGCATGTTCCACTCACGTTTCCACGACTAGGAACTCGTACCAATAGATCCGCTCGGGCCCGCCAACGCCTAAAACGTTCTCCCCCAACGTCTGAACACCCCCCCCCCCACGTCTAAATGCTCCCCCAACGTCTAAACGCTCCCCCAACGTCTAAAGCGCTCATTTATTCACCAGTCCAGTAGAGAATCGAGGAAACTAAAGGACTCCTTTTATTCTAAAGAATTTTGCTGATCCATGTCCATAAACGGCGTCTTATTTACAGGAAACAGCAGGTGCAGTTGTGTTGGTGTGTATATTTGATGCACTGACTACCTCCAGGTATCCCGACATCAATATGAAATCACGTCTAGCTGTAGATTCCATCTAGTCTAGTCTAGTCGTCATATCACGTTTAGGGAGGATCATGAGGGAAAACAACATCCTGACACATCATATATAAATATATATAATCTAAAATAAATTGTATATTAAATGATATTTATTAGCTAGTCGTATCTGCTAATTTGAACAGACTGGATGGTGAGCTGTGATCTGTCCGTCTCTGTCTCCTCGGGAAAACCTGATCGACCAATCAGGATGAGAGAAAGGCAGGAGCTTCGGCATTTCTGTTTAGTTTGTTTAGTTTTTTCGTCACGTACGAGTGCTACGCCGCACGCTCGATTCGGCACTTCCAGGAGAAGCGCAGGGTCGGCTAACCCCGCGTACGCCCGGGCGTGCACGTAGCGCGTCGTCCGCTGAGCCGATGTTTTAAGGCTGCGTGAGTCTGTCGTGTCTGTCTGACTATCACCTGCTCTCTTTTAGCATTAGAAATTAGCATTTTGAAGTGTGGATATCTTACAGTTAGCGCTACAACCCCAAATCAGAAAAAGTTGGGATGGTATTGAAAATTGAAATAAAACAAACATGCATTTAAGTTTCTTACATTTATTTCGACTTCATTTCGTTTGTTAATAAACATCCATTCCAAACATAAAAAAAAAAAGTTGGGAGGGTAAAGCATTTACCGCCTCTCTCCCGAGACGTTTCGGCACCGAGGACCCAGAGCGATTTAGTGTTTCTGTTATTTTGTCCCGTTCTTCCAGCAAACACATCCTCAGGTTCAAAATTGTCAACACGCCCTCTAATGGGGACAGGTCAGGACTGCAGGCAGGCCGGTCCAGCACCCGTACCCTGTTCTTCCATAGAAATGTGCATCATCTTGTTGAAGAACGTGTGGACGTCCCTGGAGAGGGCGTCGTTCGTTTAGCACCCCTTTCTAGCACCTAAATTGTCCCTGTCCCAACATTTTTTGGAACGGATCAAATGCAATCAAATAAAAGTCAGAATGTCAGAATATTTTCTGCACCGTCCCAACTTTTTCGTGTAGATACAGAATCCCTGCTGTAACCAATCACATCACCCGAACTGTTCACGTATAACGATGGAGCCACTGGAACTCGAGTGTGTTTGTTGTTGCTGTTGTTTGGAGTTGGAGTTTGGAATGTTCTCCATGTTTTCGGTTCTGTTCCAGGAGGGTGTGTTTACGTCTCTGTAGTTTGTTGCACATACATGTTTATTAAAGGCTATAAAAATCTTCTCCATGTGTGTGTGTGTATTTGTGTGTGTGTGTGTGTGTGTGTGTGTGTTTATTCATTTCTTCTATTTACTTTTATTTACACATTTATTTATTTATTTACTCCACTTACACAATAAAAAAAAGCTACAACAAAGAGTAATACATGGAGGATGAGGAGGAAGAGAGCAGCCAACACAAAGTCAGTCCAGGGATTGAAGCTGCTGCTCCGTTTTACTATGATGACGGGTTCTGTCACCACCGTTCTCACCAGATCTTCATTTGTAGAAGATTCCTTCTGATTAAAGAACATGAAGAGATCTTTAAACTCTTCAGATGAGAAGATCTCCCTGGTCTCGTCGGTGTAGGACCTCTTCAACTTCTTCTTCATCCCAGGACCCTTAATCCTATCTTCACTAATCGGACCCGTGATGTTCCCCTCGATGCTGGGACCTACAACCTTCCTCTCAATGTCAAAACCCTTCCCTAATTTACTGCTTGGACCCTTTTTGTTCTCTTCGGTGCAGGAGCTCTTTACCCTCCCCTCAATCCTGGAACCCTTAACTCTATACTCGCTGCTCGGACCTTCAACCTTCTCATCGGTGCAGAAACCCTTGACCCTAATCTCACTGACTGGACCTGCTCTCTCCTCCTCCTCTCTGCTGAAACTCTTACTGGTGAACTTCTTTATAAAGCTGAAATGGTTTCTCACTGGAACTGGTGGAGGCCTGAAGGTCCTGGAGCTCATGAGACTCAGGCGTACGGGAGGAATACGGAGAATCTTCCTCCAGGTTCTCCACCTTATTGGACCTTTTAAAAACTCCTAGAGGTCCAGAACGTATTTTAGACGCTCACGCTGAGAGACGCTCACGTACAGTCATCACGGCAGCACTGATTAATTGTTCATTATTGATTTGTTTACCATTATAAATCATTTAGGGCTTATTTTAGTATGTTTGATGTACATGCCCACCCCCCCCCCCCCCCCCACACACACACACCCCTATTATATAATCTCGCCACCTCAGACCATCTTCATATACAGAATCAAGACATAATTATTTACTCAGATTAGCTTTGATTCTGTGGGTGGCGGCACGGTGGCTTAGTGGGTAGCACTGTCGCCTCACAACAAGAAGGTCCTGGGTTCAATCCCCAGGTGGGGCGGTCCAGGTCCTTTCTGTGCGGAGTTTGCATGTTCTCCCCGTGTCCACGTGGGTTTCCTCCGGGTACTCCGGTTTCCTCCCACAGTCCAAAAACATGCCACCAGGTTAATTGGAAACACTGAATTGTCCTATAGATACCTAGCCGCTAGATGCACTAGTGCATTGTAGTGCCGGTCCCAAGCCCGGATAAATTAGGGAGGGTTGTGTCAGGAAGAATTGTGCCAAATCAATGAGCGATCATGAGGATGACTCGCTGTGGCGACCCCTGAAAAAGGGAAAAAAGAAGAAGGAGGAGCTTTGATTCTGTGGGAATTTGTGCCCTATTCAGTCAAAAGATGGCAGCATTTGTAAGGTTGATGAAGTTTTTCTTCATGTTTTTATAGAGCTCGCTTTGCTGGAACAGGGAAGAGCCTTCCCTTAAAATCATAAGCACATGATTTCCTTTATTTAAATAAATTATTACACCTGATAGCAACTGTTGTAGCTGAAACTCACGAATTTAATCATTTTAAGGGCTGTCCCAATACTTTTCTCCACGCAGTTTCTATTTCTGCTTACATTTGTTCGTTGTATATAACTCTAATCCCAATCTGTGTGAATCTGAGGTGGGTTTAGGTACTGAATGTGTATTAAATAACCACTAGAAGCTGTGCAGCACTCGTCTCACCTCACTGCTCATGTAAATCAGTAAAATAAATGTCACTTTATAAACTTCCTCTTTCTATATTTACTGTTCCTTCAGTATCACCACTTTAGGTCTGATCATCTGGGTTTCAGATCAGTTTTATTAGAATAAGGAAGTAAGAATGCGCTGGTGCACAAGGTTTTTGTGCTCGTACATGTCCCTGACAGAGAAGTTTTGTCTGTGGGTCAGAACCTGTCGCTTCTGTATTTTATTATTTAGAATTAAAACGTTAAAACAGCGACAGACGAGAAAGAGAAATCACAGGAGCTGAAATATCCTGTTCTAAATATGTGAGTATTTACACTTAAACATTTATTCTTTATTTTGATTAAGCTCGCACCCTCGGCCTTTACGCACTGAAATTCCTCCTGATTCCTTTAACGGTTTAATGATATTCTGCACTGTAGAGGGAGAACATGCAAATCCCTTCCAATCTTTCTTTGAGGTTCATTGTTTTTAAACATTTCGATCATTTTCTCACACATTTGTGGACAAACTGGATCCTCTGATCATCTGATTATCGAAGACTTTCCTCATGCTGTTTTTGTACCAAACCATGATTACAATCACCTGTTCACACCACCTCATTATTTAGCTTTTTCACCTCATTACTAGCCCTAACTTGCCCCGTCCCAACTTTTTTTGGAATGTCTTGCAGGCCTGAAATGCAGGAATGGATGTTTTTTAATAAATGAAATGAAGTTGAGCAGATAAATCATGAAATATCTCAGGTTCATCCTGTCTGCCATCAAATAAATGTCAAAGTAAATGTAAGGAACTGTCCCAACTTTTTCTGATTTGGAATTGTATAAACGGGCATAATGCCTATTCCAGGGTTTTTCAAGCGACCTGCATTTTGTTCATGAGTTTTACCATGAATAAAATAAAATTAAAATTAAAGTTAAAATAGTGGCAATCTGGTCCTACTGTGGTTTACAAGATGCAACGTAAAGCCTCCACAAAAGGGCGTTCGTGTACCAGTTTAATTTAATTATTATTTTTCTCTATGACCCATTTTTATGGCTAAAGTGTCTAACAGAAACCGTTTGATTATTTCCACATCGAGAGTGACGTGAGGTGAACCTGAGGTGAAGATGAGAAGGTTTTCGCTGGTTCTCCTCTTCCTGACCTGGACGTACGGAGGTGCAGACGAACCCTCGTTACAAGCCGTTCTGTCCCAAAAGGGGCTGCAGAAAGGTGAGGCGCGGTCCATCCCTTGTACCTTTATCATTCTCACAGCTTTAAATCAGTTCATGTGTTTATTAAGGGTGGCTCGTGGGTAGCACTGTCGCCTCACTGCAAGAAGGTCCTGGGTTCGATTCCCAGGTGGACGGTCCTGGTCCTGTCTGTGTGGGTTTCCTCCGGGTGCTCCGGTTTTCTTACACAAGTCCAAAAACACACGTTTTAATCAAACTATTACAACTGCATTTATTCATTCATTCGGGATCTGAAGGTTGCCGCTTCAAATTGCCCCTGTTGGGCCCCTGAGCAAGGCTCTTAACCCTCGATTGCTTAAATGATCCAGTCATATTGTATAAAAGTGTTGGCTATAGGCTGCAGATGTAAATTTGTACCAGATTAAAATTACAAACAGAAGCTCGGACCACTGATGACCCTCACGTGTTTATTTCTGCACGTGTTTAGTGAGTCACTGGGCGATGGACTGGTTACAGAATGAACTGGGCAGCGTTAAGATCCCGGATGTGAGTGGACGTGTGGACATCCTGGTCGGATCGGTCGAGTACGAGCTGCATGAGTGAGTATCAACACCGCGGTAAAGTTGGTTTTATATTCGCATATTCGGATCTGCCTTATTAAGCTGACAAAATTTAATAATAAACAACCTTCTAACCAATTCTTCAGAGTGCTCAACAAGTTCTACTTCATTACATGTAAGCCAGAAGACAAAATACACCTGCTATACTGACACTGTCACCCTTTATTACATAGTTTTACATAGTCTGTACGATTTTTATTCATAACTTCAATAGCTTTTAAAGTATTCAGGATATTGCTCTAAAACAAGTTGTACATTATCAAGTGTAACCCACATTACATACTACAATTCTTATACTGACACTGTCACCCTTTAGCATTGCACACCATGCACACATGCCTGTTTATATGTATAATGTAGGCATGTGTGTAAGGTGTGCAATACTACATTATACATATAAACAGGCATGTGTGCATGGTGTACAATACTAAAGGGTAAAAGTGTTAGTATAAGAGTTGTAGTACGTAATGTGGGTTACACTTGTTTTAGAGCAATATGACGAATACTTTGAAAGTTATTGAAGTTATGAATAAAAATCTGGTTTTATTATGTAATAAAGGTTAAAAGTGTTAGTATAAGAGTTGTAGTATGTACAACTAATGACCAACCAACTAAAACTGTTCATCTTCCCCAGCATGTCCATCGTCCGCTGTGATTTGCCGGAACCCGCTGTAGCCTTTTCGGAGGGGACGGGCGTGTCTCTGAAAGTCAACGGCCTCTCCATGGCGATCAACGGCTCTTGGAATACACGCTTCGGCATCATGTAAGCTACATTCATTCATTCATTCATATATTCAGTCTTCATCCTGGTCAGGGTCACAGTGGGTCTGATTCAATGGGTGAGAGGTGGGAAACACACCGGACAGGTCGCCAGTCCATCACAGGGCATCATTTTTGTAGCTCCAGTTAGTCTGACTGCATGTCTTTGGAGTGTGGGAGGAAACCGGAGCACCCGGAGGAAACCCACACATACATGGGGAGAACATGCAAACTCCACACAGAAAGGATCCTGGACAATCAAAGCTTTGTATATTTTCTAGTATAAAATATATAGGCACTGGGATTCAGGAATAAAAAGGGGTCTGAGGGAGGGCGTGTCAGGAGAATATTCCCTCCTCGTACGCCATCAGGGTCCCCAGCTGTTATTTTCCTGTCGTATACTCTATAACACGATGGTTTCTGTTCTATACGCTCACGTGCAGTCACGACGGCGGCTGGTTCGAGCTGGCGGTGTTTAACGCTGATCTCAGCACAGTGCTGCAGGTGGGGAGTGATGAGCGCCGCCTCTCCGTCTCCACCCTCATCTGTTCCGCCGGGGTGGAAGATGTGCAGCTGAACTTCCACGGAGGCGCCAGGTTCGTTTATACACACATAAACACAATCTTATATACACCATATGGCCAAAAGTATCCGGACACCTTACAATCACCTCGCTGCACACTTCATTCCAAAATCAGTGGGCATTAATACGATATTAATACGGTAGCTTTCTGGGAAGACTTTCTGCAGGATTTACGAGCATGCCTGTGGGAATTTATGCTTTTGTGCACAGAGGAACAATCATACTAGAGCACAGGGGAGCGGCCTTCCCCAAACTGTTGCTAGAATGGGTGTCCAAATACTTTTGAACATTATTGTATGTAAATATGTAAAACCCAATTTTATTATTATTATTTAATATAGTTATAGGTTATAGTAGGTGATAGATCAGTATCTGGTTATAGGCTGTATGTACAGTAGTATCTGGTTATAGGTAAGTATTTGGTTATAGATTATAGGTCAGTATCTGGTTATAGGTTATAGCTCAGTGTCTGGTTATAGGTGGTTATAGGTCAGTATTTGGTTAGTATCTGGTTATAGATTATAGGTCAATATCTGGTTATAGGTTATAGATCAGTATCTGGTTATAGGTCAGTATCCAGTCATAGGTTATGGGTCAGTATCTGGTTATACATTACAGGTTAGTATCTGGTTATAGGCTGTAAGTTAGTATCTGGTTATACATTACAGGTTAGTATCTGGTTATAGGTCAGTATCTTGTTATAGGTTATAGGTCAGTATCTGGTTATAGGTTGTAGGTCAGTATCTGGTTATAGTAAAGGTTAATGAACAGGAAATGCAAAACTATAATAACACTGAACAATGTGCAAATTGTACATTATTATTTATGCATGTATTTATTTATTATTTAGGGACTTTAAAACAGTAACAGTTATATGAGTCGTCTAAACTCACCTCTCAAATGTGTGAAACTGGGTGAACTGGTTTTAGCTGGTTACTTAAACCTCAAAGTGATGAAACCACCAAACGTTTCTGAACTGGAATCACTTCTGCCTGATCCAGGTTCAGATTCTGCTCTCAGTGATGGTGACGTTTATCAAAGATTAAAATCAAATGAGTGTTTGTTCTGTAATATTTATTATCTAGTTTCATCATTAACGAGTTGGTGAGTTGGTTCCGTGGGTACGTCATGACTGAGATCCGTGTGAAGGTAAAAACATAATAACTTATAATAATAATAATAATAATTTTATAGTATTAATTAAATGTATTCAAAATAAAACACCTGAAAGCTCTTATTTATTTCCTGTTCTACAGATCTGTCCAGCTTTTATTAAAGGAGTTGAGGAGCTCGACAGTCACCTAGCAACAATGTCTGGTATTATTAATAATAATAATAATAATGATAATAATAATACGGATAATAATAATAATAACACTGATAATAGTAATAGTAACATATAATCTAATAATAATAATAATAATAATAATAATAATAAAATGAATCATTAAATAGTAACAGTAATAATAATAATAATAATAATCATTAATCAATAATGGGTCTGCCATTGTAAGGCGTCCCCTGGAAGTGAGAGGGCCCTGCTCAAGGGTCCAACAGTTCTAGCTCAGAGCTCTACACACTGGAAAAATCTGCTTTAATTAACTGTACACCCAGAAACTGATTTTCTTTTGGCCAAAAAACCTCTAACCATGTGAAATAAACAAAGATCTGATAAAGTAGGCATTTTAGTTTCTCCATTTCTATTGTATAACAAGTGAGTTTAAAAGAATCAGATTTATTTATGTATTTTAACCCTTTAAAGACTTTTTTCTTTGATTTTACAGACGCTCTGCAAGTGGATCCTTTCGTCTACATGAACGTTTCTCTGACAGACGAGCCCATTTTGAAAAACACTGGATTAGAATTATTCGTAAAGGTATGAGCAGCATCCGAACCCAAACCTGCTTCATATCACGCTTTTATTCAACATCAAATCTGGTGACGACCGGCCGGGCTGCTGCACAGACAATGATTGGCAGGAGATACAGAAATGTAAACAGAGAACCTCTGGGATCTGGGGACATTCTGCAGTGTGGAATGCTTTTTGGATTTTCGGATTCACAGCATGAAGGTCCTGGGTTTAATTCCCAGACGGATCAGTCCGGGTCGTTTCTGTGTAGGGTTTGCATGTTCTCCTCATGTCTGTGTGGGTATCCTTTGACAGTGAGACGAATTGGAAATACAACATTGTATGAATCATGGGTAATTTGTAACTACCTGTCCTGTCATTAATAGAATAAGAGTGTAAAACATCACCTTCAAATCCTAATAAATAAATAAACATTAATAGACAAAGGGAGGTGGAAGATGAACCTCTGTAGAAACATTATGTAAACAAATAAGGTTTGTAGTAGGAGGGGGACATTAATAAGGGTGTATAAATACATCAAATTATAAGAGACGCTCATTTCTACGTTTTTTTCTGTTAGCTTCAGTAGGAGCTCAATTAGCCGTTTCATTCGAACTTTTTCTGTAAATAAATAGAATAAATCTTAAATTTAACATAAAATTCTAATAGTAGTGTGTTGCAGACTTTCATCTGTGTAAGAATCAGTAAGTATGAGGAAGTATTAAGTGTTAATTCTAGCCCGGGATGCCGATTGTCAAACAAACGTCGATGTTAAACTTTACCACAGTGCTGAGGCGCCTCTCATCATGGCTGTGAATGGATTAATGAAACGTGTGTGTGTGTGTGTGTGTTCTGTGTTTTTGGTCCTAACAGGGTGAGTTTTACAGCGTCCGCTCCCCCTCTGAGCCGCCGTTTCCTCCCAACCATTTTGAGCTCTCATGGCGGGAATCCTACATGCTGACCGTCGGCGTGTCCGAGTTCCTGGTGAATTCGGCGGCGTTCGCGTATCTCAGCGCGGGAGCTTTACAGATAAACATCACAGAGGACATGGTGAGAACCTCGACCAAACACGCTTCTGTGTAAAACCAGTTGTTAGTTAGCTGACGAAACTTTAGGTAAAACTTAAAAACTGGCCTTAAAACTTAGAATGCAACAAAGTGTATCATTTACGAGTTCATATGCGGATCAGCTTTGTGTACGGAGAGCCACACCCTGATCAATGTATTATTCCTCGACTCCATCAGACGCCAGATGCAATCAATCAGCCAGCAGAGGTTGTAATTGCACCAGTTATGAGGAACCCTGGTCCGGCTTCCCACCAATCGTTGTTCAAGTAGGCGCTCGGCAGAGCTGAGTTTCATACCAACGAGTTCGAAATGTCAGCTCTGGTGTGCTAGCTTATTTTACCGCTGCGCCACCTGAGCGCCCCCGAACCTTTATTTAACCCTCATGTTCTGTTTGGGGTCCCTGAGCCTCTTTAACAGCTCACGTGTGCAGTACCGACTGCATCTTTTCACCTGCACGAGTTCATGTGCGGATCAGCTTTGTGTACGGAGAGACACACCCTGATCAGCATGTTATTCCTCGACTCTGTGCAGGCGCCATCAATCAGCCAGCTGAGGGTCTCTATCCGGCTCCCACCCTGTATGAACAACAAGCTAACCGTTGTTCACGTAGTCGCCTAGCCCAGCCGGATGGCATAGCTGAGTTTCGTACCGAACGAAGTATTCTGAGCCTTTTTCAATCCGCTCCATACGTCATAACTGTTCCTAATATTATGGAAACCGCAAATAAACGATAATTTATATTAAAATAGTTTTCCTTCTGATTTCTACTCTTCTGTTAGGGCTCTCAGAGTTTCCACGTGTTCTAAGCCAAGAGATTTTTATACGGTTTTAGTTTCTGTCTGGTGTTGATAGCTGCAAATGGGAGGGCAACTACATAGTAATCACTGTAATTGTGGAATTTATTGCACGTAAAATCACATGGTCAGGTGTCCACATACTTTTGAGCCAGTATAGTGGGAAACACACAATGATCTTTACAAATTAAAATAATAAAAAATCAGTGGTGCATGGACGTAATTGGGTAACGTTTAGGAGGTGGTAAAAACAGCCCAAGTGTTGGAAGGTGCACTCGTCAGTGCGCTCTTAGTGCAGGTCCCAAGCCCGGATATAAATAGGAGGGTTGTGTCAGACAGGGAATCCAGTGTAAAAACTGTACCGACTGTATCTGACCAGATAAATACAGAAGCAAAGGAAGCAAATATTCTTGAGTGGTTCAACACTTTATAATCCAGATCATGTTCACGTGTGATTTACAGATCCCGAAGTCCTCTCCACTTCACCTGAACACCAGTCAGTTTGGATTTTTGATTCCTCAGGTTTGTACTGACGTACTTGTTCTGTAATAATAATAATAATAATAATAATAATAATGATATGAATGTATGTAATGATTTTTATTTTGTCCTGTAGCTCCCGAAGCTCTATCCCAACATGCTAATGGAGATTGTGCTGTATGCCCGTGAGCCGCCGCTCGTCTCCTTCAATAACACACTGATCGATGTTCAGTTATTCACCACCGCCAAATTCTACGTGGTACAAAACAAACACGGCCTGATTCCTCTGTTCAGACTGGATCTGGTGAGTTTTATTCTGTATTTGAATAATAATGACAGTGATGATGATGATGATGATGATGTTTTATTTTGAAGGACGCCTCACTCAGTGCTAAAGCTTTTATTAAACAGCAGTTACTGATGGGTTCTGTGGAGATGACAAAGTACGTCGACTCTGTTATTAAATCATATAAATCAGTGTGTGTGTAACTAAAATACTAAAATACTGACATATTTAATCTAATAATCTTTACATTCTTGGATGCCTGAAGTTTCACCATCAGACTCGATTCCACCCAGATCGGCGACTTTCCAGTAAGTTCACAAAAACACTCAGTATTTATATTAATAAAGAAATAAACGATCCCACATGATTAAATCTGCTCTCGTTTTTATTCTCAGATCTCACCGATCAATAACGCAGCCAAATTAATCCTGAGCAAGTTTCTTCTTCCAAAGATCAACAGTAAGATTAAGATTATTACATTTAAGTTTATAACGATTAGGATTATAAAGATTAAGATTATCAAGATTATAGAGATTATAAAGATTAGGATTAAGATTATAAAGATTAGGATTATAAAAATGATGAAGATTAAGATTCTAAATATTAAGATGATAAATATTAGGAATAAGATAATAAATATTAAGATTATAACAAATAAGATTAGAATTCTAAAGATTAGGATTAAGATTCTAAAGATTAGGATTAAGATTCTAAAGATTAAGATATAAAGATTAAAATGATAAAGATTAAGATGATAAATATTAGGATTAAGATTATGAGGATTAAGATTATATGATTAAGAATAAGATTATAAAGATGAAGTTTAAGTAATAACATGAAACGTATCACATGAATATTAATCAATAGAGTTTGCTGATACGACTGATAACCTGTAAATATTAATAAATAATAATAAATGATGGTTTTATGTTGTAGACGAGCTGAAGGACGGTGTTCCGATACCCAGCGTGAGGGGGTTCAGTCTCCAGAATTCAGTGCTGACTGTTGAAAATGTGAGTTTATAGTGACGTAAAAATCTGGAGGAACAAAAATGATTTTAACTACAAACTGTTTCAGTATTTTACACTTTACTGGGGGCTGGATGAAGGTAGACCCTGACCACCCGAATCAGTCTGGGGTTTAAATCGTGTTTAGTGTATCATGTGAGTTATGAGAGAACGAGGTTATTAAAACACATAAAAACTTTAATAAGAACATGAATGATGATACACAGATTTACACAAACACAACCATAAATACTGATCATTAATACAGCAGCTGTACATTACTGTTACCAGTCAATCCACCTTCTGCATGTTTTTGAGTGGTAAGATGAAACCCACCCAGCCACAGGAGAACATGATAAAGTTCACAGACGGTGGAACCCTGCTCCTTATTAGAGTTTAGAGGTTAAATTAGATATTAATTAATAACAATAAATATAATAATAATAAATGTAATAATAATAATATCTGTATTATGTTTTGTCTCTGAAATGTAATAAATCCACAGACATACAGAATGTATAAATCTTTTTTATATATTTACATTATTAAATAATTCCCTCTTGTTTTATTCTCAGGGGTTTTTAATGATTGCAGCGGACGTTGGTGGCCCCGACGACATGCAGTGAGACAAACTCCCACCTTACCGAGCACAAACTGTATTTCTGTCTGGAAAAATCTTCAAATCCCAAAGTTTAATCAGAATATAATGAATTATTATCTGTGTACTGAGCGTAAATAAAATACAGTGCAGCCTGGGTTTATTATTATTATCATTATTATTATTATTATTATTACAGAAATGTTAATCAGTCGGTCTGACTGTATATTTTGTTCCTTTCTAATTAATTCTAATTAAAAAAGTAAACCTGGATTATGTTTTCATATTTTATTATTGTTTTGATCTTAATGTCTCTGTGTGTTGGATTAAATGTCTCTTCTTTAGTTGGTTAAATCTGTGTAGGGTGTGTAGGGTTTTGACTGGTTTTAGGACCAGCGATACGATAAATACGGTACACAGGGTGTAAGAAATGTGAACGTTTACGTAATTCATGCTTATATAGCAAAATGTAAATATAATACAGCCTGGTGGGTGGACGCTCCGACGTTATTCAGTCAGATCATCACTCAGAATTAAGGCGCCTCAGTAGGAGCATTTTAAGGGAGATTTAGACACGCCCTCTTCTCGGGAGTGTAGGATGATGTAAAATGCTTCTGTGTAGAGACATCAGTAGGTTTTCAGACAGATCCCTGGACCGTAAGTAAGTGGTAGGCTCACTGATGCCCTCTTTTGTTGTTGAAGTTTTTGGCCTCTTCTGTACTTTCAGCTCCACCATTAAAGTCAGAAACGATTCACTCTCGAGTCGTTCCAGCTCACGTCAGTAAAAACCCCCACACGTCCAGTACGATATAAAACACCCAGCCGTGAGCCTCAGTCGTTTTTCTTCTCGCGGGTCATCTTGATCATGGTCTCTGGCGAGCGGTATAAGAAGATGAGCTTCTCGAACAGCTGCTCCTCCAGCTCCATCTCGCCGGTCTCTCGCACCACAAAGATGTCGGTGCAGAGCTTCAGCACGCGGTCCACGTCCGGCAGCTCCTCGAACATGATGGAGCGAGAGATCCCGTTGAAGAACTCGCGCACGAACTTACCGATGACCAGAACCACCGACATGTACAGACCCACGATGCTGCAAAACCAAGAAACGTCCATTACTATTCCATTTACATCAGGTGAGTGCAAACTACGGTCCGTTGGCCCACAGGTCTAAGGTCTAAAAAAAAGAAGTAATTCTGAGTTTAAACACTGGGTGTCGCTATCACATATAACCGATCTAAAATGCTCCACATCTCCTTTCCTCTTAAATCAAAAAGGTAACGACGTTACACCTGCATTAATGTCCCTTTTTCACTGATTTCAGAAGGAAGTGGGTATGTTTAATTTGTCAGGAAACAACAGAGTGTAATAATCTCTTTTTAGTAATCGAGTAGGCCTATCATATTTTACTTATTTTATTGCATGAGTCTGTGACCCGTCTTTGCATTTTTCTCCTAAATGCAGCCCCCCCAACAACAAAAGTTTGGACACCCCTGGTTTACATCATCGTTCAGCTCATACCGTCATGTAAACGTCCTAAAAAATACATTTTCCCACAATTTTCCTTCCAGACGGATTCATACGGAGATCCGTATCGCGTACGGAGAGTCACGCACTGATCTCCGTTATGTCCCGTCTATGTGCAACACATCGATGCATCGATCAGCCAGCAGAGGTCGTAATCACAGCAGTTGAGCAGGATGAATCTCTTCGACCTTTCCACCCTCCAAGCCAATCATCGTCCATATATGCACCCGGTCGGCCAATAGCAGAGCTGACATCCTCATCAGCCTTGGTCTGTATTTTTTACTATATTGTTTCTGCATTTTCTCCAAGTTTAGTCGTAGCCAGTTCCTCCTCCTCTGCTGGAGACCGCGATGGTGTATGAGGAGGTATATTCTCCTGACACGCCCTCCCTCCGACACGTGCAAGCTCCACCGACCCCTTCTTATCCCCCCGTACTTCAGTGGGTCGGTCTCGCTCACGGAGAGCTGATCTCCACTTCTGTACAGGCGCCTCGGGCTACTAACCAGGGTCCTTACACAGCCTCGAAGACCCCGCCCACTTTTTTTAGTCCCGTCTTTTCCCTCCCAGCAGACCAGTGGCCTTTTTTTCTTCAAATCACCTCAGGCTTCATAAAGAACTGAAATTTTTTCTGACCATCACGGCACGGGTCCAGAATCACTACCAGTGTAAACAGGAAGGTCTTAAATTTACGCTTAGCTAAATGAACCTACAATCAGATATTGGTGCAACCAGCTCATTCATTTTTCCAAGGTATATGATGTTTAAATTGAAAATAAATCATGTATGAAAATAATAAGCAGACGCGTCTCACCCGTATCCAGCTAAGAAGCCGAGGCTGGACGGACTCACTTTGTCGTTAAAAACCATTAATTCGATGTTCTGGCATCTGATTGGTGGAGGGCCTGGCGCACACTCCTCCACCACCCACCACTGGGACCCTGATCCCTCCGCGCTCTCGTTGGCCTGCTGCAGTTTGATGGACAGCGGCCGGAAAAACGTCAGATGATGATCGTCAGGGTGACGGGAGTGCTCTGAAAAACATGAACGCTTCATTACAGCATGTAGCCTCGGGTCAGAAACACGCCGCCGTACCCGGGCGCCGGTCAGTGTCCCGTTTCCTCTGATCTGATCCCGATACCCGACGCCATTTCTGACACAACCCTCTTATTTCTATTTCTATCCGGGCTTAAGACCTGCTGGCAAGTCCAGTTCCCAACGGCTGGTCTCACTAGTTTCGGCCACCTCGTCTTACATGCAGATGCCCGACTGACCGATAGCACAGCGAGCTAACGTACTGTACTGCTGCACCAGCCGATCGCCGCATTACTGTGGCCACTTTTATTTAATTTCATAAATCCATAATCATACTTAAATATTATTATAGATGTTTTATTGACTCACACATGCATCACGGTCAAATACATTTATTTATATTCTATAGATTTAAAAAAAACATCTATGTTATTAATAAAATTGGTTGGACATCAAGAAGCCAAAAGCAGGTAAACTATTAAATGTTTGCACTTTGTTTTAATTCCTTTCATTCATTCATTCATTCATTCATTCATTCATTCATTCATTCATTCATTCATTTTTTTATCCGCTTATCCAGATAGGGTCAGGGGGGTGCTGGAGCCTATCTCAACTTTTCAATGGGCGCAAGGCACATAGTAACACCCTGGACTGGGAACCAGTCCATCGCAGGACACACACACACACACACACACACACACACACCCATTCACCTGACTGCATGTTTTTGGACTGTGGGAGGAAACCCACACAGACATGGGGAGAACATGCAAACTCCACACAGAAAGGACCCACACCACCCCGCCTGGAGATCGAACCCAGAACCTTCTTGCTGTGAGGCGACAGCGCTACCCACCGAGCCACCGTTACTTTTATTTAATAATAATAAATGATTATATTACTGCATTACTAAAAGCTACTACACAATTATGGATGTTTTATTAACAAATGATTTTATTGTTTATTGTTTTACTCACAAATCCCTACAGTACAATCAAACAAAATATATACAAATATTTCAGCTTGTTATGAATTAATTCTTTAAAAAGTTAAGAGTTCAGTTATTTTTATTACTAAAGTGTGATTTTCTGAAGAACTATCGTCCATAATCGGCACTGATTTTATTTAATATTAAAATGTTATGGTTTTGTATTTGACTCTGTTCATGGTTTTCCGGGTTCATCTTCTTTATTATATTGATTTTTTTTTTTTTCTTATCGCTGATATTCTGGTAATAAATGATAATAAATCAATAACCAGTTACAAATTATTAACCAGTTATCAGAGGCGAGACACCAGTAAGGGACTGTATGTAAGTGAGTGCAAATGTCACACGTACGTCATGTATAATAACTGAAAAGCTCAGATTATATCGTTATCATTTTATATCGCTGATTATCAAAGGTTACAATGTGAAACGATATATTGGAACTTACCCACGATCAGTCGATGAGCCATTTTAGACTCCGGTCCTGAAGATCCTCTGATATATTTAGGCAACAGATTTTCAATGATGCTGCACAAAATTATAAAGATTCATTAAGAAATTAGAGTTATTTATCAGAGTCATTATTATTACACTGTATATAAAATTATATACTGAACTCACTCTGAACTAGAGCATCAACACCTCTGACTGCACACTGACCTTATTAATTATATTTATTTATTTTATTATTGTTACTATTTTATATGGTACATGCTTATCTGTACTTATATATGCTTAGATGTATATAGATATAATAATCATATTAATTGTACAGTAGATATATAATATATAAGTTTACCAAAACAATGAGTAAAATATGATGCGATTAATATACAAACAGTACGATCTAAAAATAGTATTTTATACTTAATATTTTCCTTTAAAATGTACCATATAAACGACATAAACACGGGGATATTTGTGTAAGAGAACGTGAGTGTGTGTGTGTGTGTGTGTGTGTACTTACACCGGTTTGCTCTGAGTCCCCTTCAGCATCTGTACCAGATTATTCTTTAGTTCTTTATCTTCATACTTGATGGTGTGTTCACCCACCGCCTCAGCGTTCATCACCAGAGACGTGTTTCTGCACACACACACACACACGCGCGCGCGCGAGACGTTAAGTTCATGTGGGCAGCACGGGGTTTCCTCCGGGCGCTCCGGTTTCTTCCACAGTCCAAGACAGGCAGTCAGGATCACTGGAGATTTTAAAGTCCTTCTACATGTATGTGTGTGTGTGTGTGTACCTCAGTAATCTCCACTGTACACTGATGTAGATGTGTGTGTGTGTGTGTATGGTGTGTGTGAGTGTGTATGGTGTGTGTGTGTGTGTGTGTGTGTGTGTGAGTACCTCAGTAATCTCCACTGTACACTGATGTAGATGTGTGTGTGTGTGTGTGTATGGTGTGTGTGAGTGTGTATGGTGTGTGTGTGTGTGTGTGTGTGTGTGTGTGTGTGAGTACCTCAGTAATCTCCACTGTACACTGATGTAGATGTGAGATGAATTGCTGAGTTCGTGGATCATGGCCTCTCGGCTGGCAGGACTGATGGTCCACAGCAGACTGGCGTCACTTTTCACCTTCGCTATGACGACGTCCTCCGCCATGTAGTTCACGATAAACTGCATCGCTGCCTGGAACAACAATAATAAAGGAGGAACATCAGACCCCAAAAAGGAGGAACATCAAACCCCAAAAAGGAGGAACCACAGACCCCAAAAAGGAGGAACCACAGACCCCAAAAAGGAGAACATCAGACCCCAAAAAGAGGAACCACAGACCCCAAAAAGGAGGAACATCAGACCCCAAAAAGGAGGAACATCAAACCCCAAAAAAGAGGAACATCAGACCCCAAAAAGGAGGAACATCAGACCCCAAAAAGAAGAAACATCATACCCCAAAAAGGAGGAACATCAGACCCCAAAAAGAGGAACCACAGACCCCAAAAAGGAGGAACATCAGACCCCAAAAAGGAGGAACATCAAACCCCAAAAAAGAGGAACATCAGACCCCAAAAAGGAGGAACATCAGACCCCAAAAAGGAGAAACATCAGACCCCAAAAAGGAGGAACATCAGACCCCAAAAAGAGGAACCACAGACCCCAAAAAGGAGGAACCACAGACCCCAAAAAGGAGGAACATCAGACCCCAAAAAGGAGAACATCAGACCCCAAAAAGGAGGAACCACAGACCCCAAAAAGGAGAACATAGACCCCAAAAAGGAGGAACCACAGACCCCAAAAAGGAGAACATCAGACCCCAAAAAGGAGGAACATCAGACCCCAAAAAGGAGAACATCAGACCCCAAAAAGGAGGAACCACAGACCCCAAAAAGGAGAACATCAGACCCCAAAAAGGAGGAACATCAGACCCCAAAAAGTAGGAACATCAGACCTCAAAATGAAGGACATCAGACCCCAAAAAGGAGAACATCAGATCCCAAAAAGGAGGAACCACAGACCCCAAAAAGGAGGAACATCAAACCCCAAAAAAGAGGAACATCAGACCCCAAAAAGGAGGAACCTCAGACCCCAAAAAGGAGGAACCTCAGACCCCAAAAAGGAGGAACCACAGACCCCAAAAAGGAGGAACCTCAGACCCCAAAAAGGAGGAACCACAGACCCCAAAAAGGAGGAACATCAAACCCCAAAAAGGAGGAACCACAGACCCCAAAAAGGAGAACATCAGACCCCAAAAAGGAGAACATCAGACCCCAAAAAGTAGGAACATCAGACCCCAAAATGAAGGAACATCAGACCGTGTCTGTGTCAAATACGTAAGGACTGGACGTAAGGACTGGACATAAGGACGCCCTAATCAGGGCTGTTAGAGGTTTATTAGTAACAGAACGCCGGGTTACCGGGTGAGTGGCGTAAACTTTCGTCATCTTCTGGAACGAAGCCTTAGAATACGGGACCAGATTTTGTTCCTGAGCGCTCATGGTGAACAACGGCTGAGGAAGCACAGAAACACAAACATAGTGACTTTATTTATTTATCGTCACACGTACGAAACATTAAAACCGAGAGAGATGAGGTCGTAATAAAATCACCCACCTCGTATCCTGCGATGCTCAGCTGGATGGAAACGTCCAGCGGCTGGTTCGTGACTCCGGCCACCGATTTGACGAGCGACATGAAGAGCAGCGGGAACCAGACGATACAAATGAGGAAGAAAATAATGACGCCGCCCATCCCGTATTTAACCAGCATGCTCTTCTTCTGCCCCAGAGCGTGAGGATATTTCTACACACAGAGTTCGGGAACAGAAATAAATAATACACAGATATTTATAACATTAGAATAGAGAATAGCATTTCCTCTACTTTAGTTTAGCTTAGTTGTTTATGAATGATTTTATGGTGATTGTACGGTTATGATACCTGGTATTTGATGGTTATAACACTTTACTTTACCTTCTCAGACTCTCTCCAGCACCGGAGGATGAAGATGTTGGCGTAAATGTCCTCCACACAGATCCAGCTGGACAGGCTGAGAGTCGTATCGGTCCAAACCCAGTCCATCACGGCCCGAAGCTCCGTCAGGAACGGAACCATCCGGAAACTGATAAGAACAGAGACAGAACAGAGACAGAATCTAATAAAAGGTGTTACAATAAGAGTGATGAACTCAGAATAAACGTCTCTCTCTCACCCCTGGAACAGGAACAGGTTGATGTAATTGTAGTTCTTGGTGAGAAAGTTTCCCAGCACTCGGTTCGGGTAGCCACACTTGATCTGATACGCCGACAAACCGAAGTAGATGCACTTCACAAAATACCAGAGCTGAGCAACCTGGTTCTGGTTAAACCTCCTAAAGAGAGACAGACAGAGAACAAGCTAAATAAATAAATAAACAGAGAGAAAATACAGTTAAGAAATTTATCTTTATTTGTCCAATAAAAGTTTCACAGAAATACAAATAAATTACAGATTTATTAAAAAATAAAATTAAAATGAATTAAAATTAAATTATAAATAAATTATACACATAAAAAAATTAAGTAACAATAATTTTAAAAATCCTTTAAAATAAATTCAAAACAATAGGAAAAATAAAATAAATACAATAAAAAAATAAAAATAAAATGAATACAATATGAAAAAATTAAAATAAAATAAATACAATATAAAAAAATATATATATATATAATATAAAAAATTAATTAAAATAAAATAAATACAATATAAAAATAAATAAGGAAAGAAACAAATAAATACATTAAAATAATAATAATGAAAAACAATAATTTTCTTTTGGTTAAATAAACTATCTATATATCTATATCTATGTCTATCTATCTATGTATATATAGTATATAAATAAAACAGTATGGGCCAGCAACAGTGACCTATGGATGATTATGTAGGAGGCCTCCTTGACCAATATCAGAATGTTCTTTTGACCGAACAGACACAAATTCCTCTAGACAGAAATACTCCAAAGTCTTGTGAGAAGCTTCTCAGAAGAGCGGCTGTAGTTCTAGCTGAATAGATCATCTAAAGGTCTGGCGTCCAAATACTATCACAAAAGGTCACCTGTATGACTCCTGTGTAACAGTAATGAGTTCTGACCTCTCGGTGACCCCCGGTAGTATGAAGAACATCCAAAAGTGGATCCCGAAGACCAGGACGACCTGGAAAACACACTTCCCCAGCAGGGTCTTGCGCAGGTAAAGAGCTCGGTCCACCACCATGGTGCCGAACTGGATGAGGAGCATGACGAGGAACGCCTCGGGAACCTGATCTTCTGATAAGGACTCGGTGATGTCCGCTGCAGCGCTGTGTTTCTGGAGAGATAAAAACAGGACGTGTCTTTAATTTTAATGGAAATATATCACATTAAAATAAAACCCAGCAGCTACAGCCGTGAATCTGCTCACCCCGAAAGCCCAGTACCCAAAAATAATGATGATGAAGTTTATCACGTCCACCAAGAACATCAGGGCGTAGACGTCACACACCGGACTGTACTCGGGGTGGATGATGTCATAAAAGAACTGCCTGATGGGTAAATATATGTGTAAAGCTCTGGAGAGGAACAGAAGAAGACGCACGATGAATATAACATGTAAAACTGATAAAAATAAAAATAGATATATAAAGAACAGATGAACGTGTGCAGCGGCGGACTGTGTTGAATTACGGCGGTTTTCTGAAATACTCCTGAGAAACCACACGGCTTCATTTATTACAGAAACATGAGGGTCACGGTGGGTCTGATTTATCAGGCAAAAGATAGGAAACACCCCAGACAGGTCGCCAGTCCATCACAGTTATATACAGTATATATACAGTGTATCACAAAAGTAAGTACACCCCTCACATTTCTGCAAATATTTCATTATATCTTTTCATGGGACAACACTATAGACATGAAACTTGGATATAACTTAGAGTAGTCAGTGTACAGCTTGTATAGCAGTGTAGATTTACTGTCTTCTGAAAATAACTCAACACACAGCCATTAATGTCTAAATAGCTGCAACATAAGTGAGTACACCCCACAGTGAACATGTCCAAATTGTGCCCAAATGTGTCGTTGTCCCTCCCTGGTGTCATGTGTCAAGGTCCCAGGTGTAAATGGGGAGCAGGGCTGTTAAATTTGGTGTTTTGGGTACAATTCTCTCATACTGGCCACTGGATATTCAACATGGCACCTCATGGCAAAGAACTCTCTGAGGATGTGAGAAATAGAATTGTTGCTCTCCACAAAGATGGCCTGGGCTATAAGAAGATTGCTAACACCCTGAAACTGAGCTACAGCATGGTGGCCAAGGTCATACAGTGGTTTTCCAGGACAGGTTCCACTCGGAACAGGCTTCGCCAGGGTCGACCAAAGAAGTCGAGTCCACGTGTTCGGCGTCATATCCAGAGGTCGGCTTTAAAAAATAGACACATGAGTGCTGCCAGCATTGCTGCAGAGGTTGAAGATGTGGGAGGTCAGCCTGTCAGTGCTCAGACCATACGCCGCACACTGCATCAACTCGGTCTGCATGGTCGTCATCCCAGAAGGAAGCTGACGCACAAGAAAGCCAACAAACAGTTTGCTGAAGACAAGCAGTCCAAGAACATGGATTACTGGAATGCCCTGTGGTCTGACGAGACCAAGATAAACTCGTTTGGCTCAGATGGTGTCCAGCATGTGTGGCGGCGCCCTGGTGAGAAGTACCAAGACAACTGTATCTTGCCTACAGTCAAGCATGGTGGTGGTAGCATCATGGTCTTGGGCTGCATGAGTGTTGCTGGCACTGGGGAGCTGCAGTTCATTGAGGGAAACATGAATTCCAACATGTACTGTGACATTCTGAAACAGAGCATGATCCCCTCCCTTCGAAAACTGGGCCTCATGGCAGTTTTCCAACAGGATAACGACCCCAAACACAACCTCCAAGATGACAACTGCCTTGCTGAGGAAGCTGAAGGTAAAGGTGATGGACTAAACCCAATTGAGCACCTGTGGCGCATCCTCAAGTGGAAGGTGGAGGAGTTCAAGGTGTCTAACATCCACCAGCTCCGTGATGTCATCATGGAGGAGTGGAAGAGGATTCCAGTAGCAACCTGTGCAGCTCTGGTGAATTCCATGCCCAGGAGGGTTAAGGCAGTGCTGGATAATAATGGTGGTCACACAAAATATTGACACTTTGGGCACAATTTGGACATGTTCACTGTGGGGTGTACTCACTTATGTTGCAGCTATTTAGACATTAATGGCTGTGTGTTGAGTTATTTTCAGAAGACAGTAAATCTACACTGCTATACAAGCTGTACACTGACTACTCTAAGTTATATCCAAGTTTCATGTCTATAGTGTTGTCCCATGAAAAGATATAATAAAATATTTGCAGAAATGTGAGGGGTGCTCACTTTTGTACTCACTTTTGTGATACACTGTATATATATATAGGGCCAGTGATAGCTCAGTGGTTAAGGTACTGGACTAGTAAACAGAAGGTTGCCGGTTCAAGTCCCGCCACCACCAAGTTGCCACTGTTGGGTCCCTGAGCAAGGCCCTTAATCCTCAATTGCTCATTGGGAAAGTCATTGTGTAAGTCGCTTTGGATTAAAGCGTCTGCTAAATGCTGAAAATGTAAATGTAAATATATATATATATCTGTCTATATATTTGTCTGTCTGTGTTTGTGTATCTATTTCTCTGTCTGTCTATATACTTAACTGTCCAACTATCTGTCTGTCTGTCTGTCTATCTATCTATCTATCTATCTATCTAACCTTCTGTCTGTCTGTCTATCTATATATCTATCTGTCTGCCTATTTATATATCTAACTATCTGTCTGTCTATCTATATACCTGTCGGTCTGTCTATCTATATATCTAACTGTGTCTGTCTATCTCTCTGTCTGTCTGTATACTCAACTGTCTGTCTGTCTATATATCTGTCTGTCTCAGCCTGCCTTTATTATCTATCTGTGTCTGTGTATCTACTGTATATCTCTGTCTGTCTATATACTTAACTGTCTATTTATCTGTCTGTCTGTCTGTCTGTCTGTCTGTCTGTCTGTCTGTCTGTCACAGGGAGAACATGCAAACTCCACACAGAAAGACAGCCTGTCCCAAGATTAGAACCCATGACCTTCTTGCTGTTGTACTTACACTTCTATTATAGCAGCTTTAGCTTTCAGCATCTTCTCTCGCACCACCTGTCTGATCCTCTCTTTCAGGGACAGTGGTGCTCTGGTGCGCCGCTTCTTTTTCTGTGAACGTTTCTTTAACTTCTCAACGTCTGCTGGAAATAAATCAAATATTATTAAATAAATAAACAAGGTTATTAATATTTACTCATGTGAGTATCATGAGGTCAGGTGGTTATTTCTAACACACACACACACACACACACACACACACACCGTATCCCTCGGCGCTCTCGTCCCGTTTGTGCCTCCAGTGCAGGCTACCAGAAGAGCCCTGAAGAGGCAGGAACGGGAGGCGTCTCCTTTTAGGTCCTCCTCCTCCTCCTCCTCCCCTCGCCGCCGCGCTCGTCTTGCTCTTCTCGGCTTTCTTCTTCAGCTTCTTTAAGAAGTCGGGCATCTCCACCTCCTTGTTGTCCCAGAGGCCGTGACACTGCCAGCACAAACACACACAAAAATGGTAACGGGCCGTAGTTTGGACGCCCGTGTTCTAGATCATTCTGTTGTGAATTTTGACGCTATATGGACAAAAGTATTGGGACACCTGACCACGAGCTTGCTGGGACAACAACACCACCATGTGCATTTATATTGACATCTGCCTTAGGTTAGGGTTTAAGGTTAGGGTTTAGGATTAAGGTTTAGGATTAAAGTTAGGATTTAAAATTAGAATTTAAATTTAGAATTGGGGTTTAGGGTTTGGGGTAGGGCTTAAGCTTGAGGTTTGGGGTTAGGCTTTAAGGCCAAAGTTTGGGGTTAGGGTATGGGGTAGGGTTAAGGTTTGGGGTTAGGCTTCAAGGTTAGGGTTCAGCGTTAGGGTATGGGGTATGGTTAATGTTTGGGGTTAGGGTTAGGCCTAAAGGCCAGGGTTTGGGGTTAGGGTTAGGCTTTAAGGCCAGGGTTTGGGGTTTAGGGTATGCGGTAGGGCTTAAGCTTGAGGTTTGGGGTTAGGCTTAAGGCCAGGGTTTGGGTTTAGTGTATGGGGTAGGGTTAAGGTTTGGGGTTAGGGTTAGGCCTAAAGGCCAGGGTTTGGGGTTAGGGTTAGGCTTTAATGTCAAAGTTTAGGGTTAGATGTTAAAGTTTAGGGTTAGGATTAGGAGTTAGAGTTTAAGGTTAAGGGTTGAAGGTTAGGGATCAAGGTTAGGGTTAGGGTTTCTGCTCTATATAACAGTACATTAAAGAAAAACATCATATTATAGACTTGGCTAATGTTCGAGGGAGGGTGGCTAAAACAGCCTGGCCACT
Organism: Trichomycterus rosablanca; assembly: GCF_030014385.1. Classification (NCBI taxonomy): domain Eukaryota; kingdom Metazoa; phylum Chordata; class Actinopteri; order Siluriformes; family Trichomycteridae; genus Trichomycterus; species Trichomycterus rosablanca. Next base: position 40,866,696 of record NC_085994.1, read on the forward strand.
GGGGGGCGCACTTTGCATAAAAATAATGGGTTCCGAAAGAAAAAATAAATAAATATATAACTTTTATTAATCTGACTTATTTTTAAATACACAAACCCCTTAATTTTGGGCCCGTGTTTATTGTTCCGATACCTTGAGGATGGAGCGATGGAAGAACAGTGCCAGCAGCTGGATGAGGTCGAACAGAACGTACCCGTCCTTCTTCTCCACCCCCACGATGTTGGGCAGAGCAAACGGCAGGTCGGCGTTGATGCCCCGATACACTGAGGTGGTCCAGGGAAAGAACCCGAACTGAAAGAAGTACTTCACCACCACCGTCGTCTGAACACAGGGAACACAGACCTGAACCCTTACAGTCATGAGCTACATGAGACAAAAGTATTGGGACGCCTGACCATGAGGGACAACAACACGGTGCATTTATATTGACCTGTTCTGTCTTAGATTAGGGTTTAGGGTTACAGTTTAAGGTTGGGGTTTAGAGTTAGGGTTTAGGTTAGGGCCAGGGTTTAAGGTTAGAGTTAGGCTTAGTGGTTAGGGTTAGGGTTTAGGGTTAGGACTTTAGGTTAGGATTAGGGGTTAGGGTTTAAGGTTAAGGGTTAGGGTTAGGTTTACTGGTAAGGTTAGGGTTGGATATTAGGGTTAGGGATTTTTTAGGGTTATGGTTTAGGAATTGGGTTTGAAGTTGGGGTTTAAGATTAGGGTATAGGATTAGGGTTAGGGTATAGGTGTAGGATTAGGGGTCAGGGTTTAAAGTTAGGGTTTTAGGTTAGGGGTTAGGATTAGGAATTAGAGTTTTGGTTCAGGGTTAGGGATTAGGGGTAGGGTTTAGGGTTTGGATTTAAGGTTTGTGGTGAGGGTTAGGATTATTATTAAGGTTTAGGGTCAGGGTGTAAAGTTAGGGTTTAGGTTTAGAGTTAGGGTTCTAGGTTAGGGTTTAGGGTTTTAGGTTAGGGTTTAGGGTTTTAGGTTAGGGTTTAGGGTTTTAGGTTAGGATTAGGGTTTAGTGGTAGGATTAAGGTTAGGGTTAGATATTAGGGTTAGGGATTTTTTGTTAGGGTTAGGGTTTAAAGTTAGGATTTGGGGTTAGGGTTTCGAGTTGGGGTTTAAGGTTAAGAGTTAGGGTTTAGGAATAGGGTTTAGGATTAAGATAGAGATAGAAGATTAAAGGTTAGGGTTTGGATTTAAGGTTAGTGGTAAGGGTTAGGATTATTGTTAAGGTTTAGGTTCACGGTGTAAAGTTAGGGTTTAGGTTTAGAGTTAGGGTTTTAGGTTAGGATTAGAAATTAGGGTTTTGGTTTAGGGTTAGAGATTAGTGGTAGGGGCTAGGGTTTAAAATTAGGGTTAGGGTTTTAGGTTGGGGTTTAGTGGTAGGATTAGGGTTGCTTTGCTGCTTTAATATCGTTCAGTCTTTTTCTGCAAGACTTTGTAGAACATGTATGTGGGAATTTGTGCCTGTTCAGCCATCAGAATCCATGAGGTCAGGTGCTGATGTTAGAAGAGAAGAGATGATGTCCACCAGGTCACCGCGGCTCTGCACCCACCTCGGTGTAGATGATGGCCGTCATCCAGAAGCGCTTGGTGGGCCGAGGGACGGACATCATGGCCCAGAGGAAGATGAGGATGGGGAGGAAGAGCGTGAGCAGGGAGGCCGACACCATGTGGTTGAGGATGATGACGAAGTAGCAGAGCATCTCGGACTGGGACACCATGGTGTTATAGAGGGCGAAGATCAGCTGCAGGAGGCGCGGCAGCGAGTGGTAGAACTTATCCGACTCCTCGATCTCAGGGATCTGGAACATGCTGTCAGGGGGCGGAGGAGCGTCACGTTTACATCACTGTGCACTTTATTAGGTACACCTGTCTGGTTCATACTTTCATTAATCACTGTATACCATGCAGATGTACTTTGTGGGTTTACAATTACTGACGGTAACACATCTGTTTTCTCTGTGCACTTTGTCACCCCATCTATCAATGAAAAAGGGACCCCTGTATGACCCCTACAGACCAGATGTTATTAGGGTTGGACCGTTCTGAGCACTGCAGTGATACTGAAGTGAAATGACATGATTGTGTGTGGTGCTGGTCTGAGTGTAGCAGGTGCAGCAGTGTTGTTGGGACGTTTTTAAATGCCAACAACATCCTGTGATCTAAAAGAGGTTTGGGTTGCCAATAAAGTGGCCAGAAATTTAAAACACTGGTAATCCTAACAACACTGCTGCACCTAATGCACTCATACCAGAACAACACACACAACCATGCCAACACCATGAGCTACATGGACAAAAGTATCGGGACGCCTGACCATGAGTTTGCTGGGACAACAACACTGTGCATTTATATTGACCTGTTCTGTCTTAGATTAGGGTTTAGGGTTAGAGTTTAAAGTTAGGGTTAGGCTTAGTGATAAGGGTTATGGTTATGGATTAGGGGTTAGGTTAGAATTAGGGGTTAGGTTAGGGAAATATTAGATTTATATTCAGCCTTTGGCTTTTCATGGGCACTGGCTCACTGATCAGGAGAAATCTTTTAATAAAACTGGTCCCTCTTAAGAGGTAAGTATTTTTCTTTTCTTCGGATATTACCGATTAAGAATTATTATCTTTTCTTTCTAGTTAAGGAAAATTTTATATTGTATTTGTATATTAATGTATGCAATTCTACAGGTTATGACCCCATCTCAATGTCCATTACATTTCTTCCTCTGCTTGTTGGGTTAGGGATTAAGGTTAGGATTAGGGGTAAGGGTTTTGGGTTAGGGCATAGGGTTAAGGTTAGGGTTAGGGTTTAAGGTTAGGGTTAGGTTTACTGGTAAGGTTTAGGGTTATGGTTGGATTAAGGTTAGGGTTAGATATTAGGGTTAGGGATTTTTATTTTTAGGGTTTTGGCTTAGGATTTAGGGTTAGGGCTTTGAGTTGGGGTTTAAGGTTAAGGTTTAGGGTTTAGGAATAGGGTTAGGGTTTAGGAATGGGGTTATAGTTAGGGTTTAGGATAAAGGTATAGGATTAGGGTTAGGGTATAGGGGTAGGGTTTAAGTTTAGGATTAAGGATTAGGGTTTCAAGTTAGGGTTTAGGGTTAGGGTGTTGGGTTAGGGTTAGGAGTTAGGGGTAGGGTTTAAGGTTAGGGTTTAGGGTTAAGAATTAGGGTATAAGGGTAGGGTTTAAGGTTAGGGTTTAGTGTTAGGGTTTGACACCATGTGAGTGTCATTGCAGTGCTGAGAACTGTGCACCACCCATCATCACCTGGTCTGTGGGGGTCACATGGGGGTCTCGTTTGACTAATAAATGGGGCACAGAGCAACATGTTGGCTACAGTCAGGCTTGTATACGGGGTACTTCTGTATAGTGGGTGTGGCTTAGAAAACAGTCAGTGAAGGTAGAACGCGTTCCTTACTTGTTCAGCAGCAGTTCGCTGGCCGTGAGGGCCCGGGTCTCCTGAGTGAGGGTACAAGGTTCCGGATCGTCCTCATCATCCTCACTTCTCACCTCCAGCGCCAGAGAGTTCACGGACGATGACCTGAGCCTCTCGTATTTCTTTTCGGACTGTTTATCCTCTCGCTCCTCAGCCGTAATGGTTCCTTCCTCCTCGTTACTTTCTTCTACATCGTCCTCGTCCGTTTCTTTATCTGCTGTTCCTTCAGTTTTGTGAGCTTCCACTTCTTGTAACTTTACTGCAGATGGATCTTCATGACTAGAGAGGAATGTATAGTCAATATACACCACATCTAAAAATCAGTCTAATTCTATTAAACAAATAATAAATAAAGGTTAATAAGCGTTTCTGGAATTATCAGAGGACATTGCGTATTTGAACCAGCATTTATCAGCAAGACCAATGACAAATTTTATTCTATAAATAACGTTATTTTTAACGTTATTGCTTCTTACTCGTGCACGAATCCCTCTCGATCAAACAGGATCTCGTCCACGTTGGCTGATTTGCGTAGCGTCGGGCGTCTCCACTCAGCAGAGAGTTGAGACTGGGGTTCAGTTTCAGGCGACTCTACACGAGGTTCGTCATCGCCGTTAGTCGCCTGTCGTGACATTAGAGCCGTTTCATCAGTCTGACAACTGAACAGGAGAAACACACACACACACACAAGTGAATTACTTTTGTTCCTTGGAATAAATAGCAAGTCGAGGGACAGGGCACTAGGTGAAACCAGGGCAGCCAGCTACTCGCTCCACCAATGAGCTGACATGCAGCCGAGGCCCCGAACGCTTCTCTCCTTAAGCTAAGCTATAAAAAAAGAAAACAAACTCACAATGTCGACTCACAAGTTTAATACAGTGACAGAATCATTTCGTTTGGTCAAGATGGTGGTTCCCTGACGTGGAACAGGAGCGAACGGACACCGAGCAACTACCTTACTGACCGAGTTTGACTCTGCACTGAGCAATGCTCGGGTTTCCTTAAATAGATCTGATTGCAGATGCTACGTGTTAATCTACAGTATAATCAGCGCTGCAGCTCCTGGGAATTGTAGTTCATTCAGTGATGGAATGCCAACACCTAGAGTGCACCTTTGTTCACAGAACAGGAGGCCACTGTGGTGTCCCCTTGGCTAAACATCTTGTTTCTCATTGTTGGTGTACCTGGCTTAGTCCAAAAAAACTAGACCCCAGTCAGTATCCTTAGGAGGATCCACCAGCTCCTCTGTCTTTGACCCTGACAAAGGACGCGCTGGATGGCACAAATGTAGTTCTTTGGAAACTCCACTCCCCAGTCTCCTTTGCATTCATTGGCAGTGTGGACGACACTGTGTTAGCATGCTAACAACTCAGCTTAGGTCTGAGTCCTGGACAAGATGGAGTTAGTAAATGGAGTCTTGACTTGGAAATTGAGAGTTTAGTCAGAACACTGATTGAATGTGACATGATGGTGGACTGAGTAGCTGGCGGGTTCAGGTTTTTTGTTTTTCACATCCTGTTTAAGGATAAATTAAAGGATAAAAAATTATTTTTTCACATTGATGTCAGCATTCATCAGCAAAACAATAAAACAGACGTCTGTACCATGTCTGCACAAAAATGGAATTGTTGATTTATATTCTATGTAACAGTAAATTAAATAAAATCATCATATTATTACATTTTAGACATTAGTGTTTCTTACTCTCGATCGAACAGGATCTCATCCACGTTGGCTGATTTGCGGAGCGTCGGGCATTGCTGTTCAGCAGAGAGTTGAGACGGGGGTTCAGTTTCAGGTTCGTTATCGTTCTCGAGCTCGTCGAGAGTCGCCTGCCGTGACATTAGGACGGTTTCATCAGTCTGACAACTGAAAGAAGAAACACACACACACCAGTGAATTATATACGTATGTATATTAGAATTATTGTGTCTATACACACTGATCAGCCAAAACATTAAAACCACCTCACTGTCCATTTTATCAGCTCCACTTACCATATAGAAGCACTTTGTAGTTCTACAATTACTGACTGTAGTCCATCTGTTTCTCTGCGTGCTTTGTTACCCCCTTTCATGCTGTTCTTCAATGGTCAGGACCCCCACAGGACCACCCCAGAGCAGGTATTATTTAGGTGGTGGATGATTCTCAGCACTGCAGTGCTTTTTAAACATCGTGTCCACTCACTGTCCACTCTATTAGACACTTCTACCTAGTCGGTCCACTTTGTAGATGTAAAGTCAGAGACGATCGCTCATCTATTGCTGCTGTTTGAGTCGCTCATCTTCTAGACCTTCATCAGTGGTCACAGGACGCTGCCCACGGGGCGCTGTCGGCTGAATATTTTTGGTCGGTGGACTATTCTCGGTCCAGCAGTGACAATGAGGTGTTTAAAAACTCCAGCAGCACTGCTGTGTCTGATCCACTCATACCAGCACAACACACACTAACACACCACCACCATGTCAGTGTCACTGCAGTGCTGAGAATCATCCACCACCTAAATAATACCTGCTCTGTGGTGGTCCTGTGGGGGTCCTGACCATTGAAGAACAGGGTGAAAGGAGGTAACAAAGCATGTAGAGAAACAGATGGACTACAGTCAGTAATTGTAGAACTACAAAGTGCTTCTATATGGTGAGTGGAGCTGATGAGTGTAGAAACAAGGAGGTGGTTTTAATGCTATGGCTGATCTGTGTATAAAGTTTTAGGAGATCAGGACCTGGATGGACTGGTATCCCAGGTGTGTTTGGAGTTGGACCTCTGTAACTGTTGAAAGCTCAGATGGACGGACGGTGACGGTGGTGGAGAATCGTCGGGGGTGAAGATCTCTTTATCCAGCAGCGTCTCTGTGCTCTGTCTGATCAGACAGTTCTGATAAAACTGATGGATGCTGTCGTGAGACACGGTCCTGCCCTGAAAACAGAGTCATTCACTCAGATTTAATACAGTAAATTAATACATTTCTTGCGAGACAGGATCTGACCCTGATTATGGTCTGACCCTGATTCTGGACTGAACCCTCTGAGTAACGTAAAGCTCTCGTGTTACCTTGTTCTGTTGCTGACCCAGAAGAGCTCTCTCCAGACGTAGGACCTTGGAGATGTCCAGATTGTCCTTACAGAACGAGTTCAGACCCGAGGTGATGTCGTCCATGAGGGAGCCGAGGAAGACCACGCTGAACCTCAGGAGGTCAATGATCCTCTCAGGGATGGACGCTGTGGGAACATTAAAAACTACAGTTATAAGAATCATATTTAAATACAGAAGACAAGTTTAGCATGTTAGCGTCTGTTACCTTTCTGTTCCTCCTCGGGGTCAGGACCGGCCCGGTCAGTTTCATCCTCGATGTTCTCACAGCTTTCTGTACCTGAACAAAACGTCTGATTAGCTTTAGGACTAGTAGCTTGGACTAGTAGTAGCCAGTTCAAGCTCGTCTAACAACCAGGTGCCACTGTTGGGCCCCTGAACGAGACAGTCAATTCCCCAAATTGTATTCAGTCATAAATTTAAATCGTTTGAGTGAAGACTTGACCTGGACTTTCACCTAAAGACTCGTGACTTGACTTGGACTCTCGCCTAAAGAATATTGACTCGACTTTACTTCACTTAGACTCTAGTCTAAAGACTCGTGACTTGATTCTGACTCTAGGCTAAAGACTAGTGACTTGGCATGACTTAGACTCTAGTCTAAAGACTCGTGACCTGACTTGACTTAGATTCCAGCCTAAAGGCTTATGACATGACTTAGACTCTAGCCTAAAAACTTGTGACTTGACTTGGACTCTAGCTTAAAGACTTGTGACTTGATTCTGACTCTAGTCTAAAGACTTATGACTTAATTCTGACTCTAGTCTAAAGACTCGTGACTTGACTTAGACTGTAGTCTAAAGACTCGCGACCTGACTTAGACTCTAGTCTAAAGACTCGTGACTTGATTCTGACTCTAGTCTAAAGACTCGTGACTTGATTCTGACTCTAGTCTAAAGACTCGTGACTTGACATGACTTAGACTCTAGTCTAAAGACTTGTGACTTGACTCGTGACAGATTCTATATAAATAAAACACATTACTTTGCTCATCGTGCAGCTCCATCATGACTCTCTTCTCTTCCCTCCTCAGCTGAAGTTCGTTCCTCTCGTGGGTCCTCAGAGTCGCCTTGGAGCCGGACACCCAGGCCTCGTACGCTAACTGTGTAAGAACAGGAGAAACGTCCATTGATAAAACACACCGGTACTCGTACCCGTACTCGTACCCGTACCCGTGCCCGTGTTGTATGATAGTTAATCATTACGTGTTTCTAACCTGGAAGGCAGATTTTCTCTTCGGAGGCAGATTTTCCACCGTTTTTTCCTCGGGCTCACCCTCCTCTTCCTCACTGTCACTTTCAAAGAGGCGATACCCACAGGAGTCCCAGACTACACACACACACACACACACACACACACACAAACACACACACACACACACAAACACACACACACGTTCATCAGCATTGTAAAAGCATTTATGTTTAAGTGCAGCGCAGGTTTAAATGCTTGACTGTTCATTCATTCACTGTCTGCTTTATCCTGGTCAGGGTCACAGTGGGGCTGATTCACTGGGGCGAAAGGTAGGACACCCCTCCTGACAGGTCACCAGTCCATTACAACACACACACACACACAAACACACTTAACTCCAGTTAATCCGACTGAAAGTTTTTGGACTTTCGGAGGAAACCGGAGCACCTGGAGGAAACCCACACAGACACAAAGAGAACATGCAAACTGCACACAGAAAGGAATCGAACCCATGCCCTTCCTACTGCATGTATTAGTAATTTATTCATTTAAGCATAAACAGTGATTAAGAGCAACCGGGACGGTGTTGTACTCACCAGAGCGGGAGGAGGCCCACGGTTTCCACCACTGAGATTTATCACCCTCTAGTGGACACAATATACGTTTAAAGCTTATTAGCTTGACTGGGACTCTATAGCCTAAGTACTCATGACTCAACTGTACTTAGACTTTAGTCTAGACTCATGACCTGACTTGACTTAGACTCTAGCCTAAAGACTCATGACTCAACTTTACTTGACTTGGACTCTAGCCTAAAGACTCATGACCTGACTTGGACTCTACAGCCTAAAGATTTGTAACTTAACTTAGACTCTAGCTTAAAGACTCATGAGTTGACTTGACTTAGACTCTAGCCTAAAGACTCGTGTTTAGTGAGGTGACAGTGCTACCCACTGAGCCACCGTACCACCCCCAGCCTTTACAGCAGAGGTCTGTTATTAATAATATACATATATATAATATTTTTAGCTTTATTTATTTACACTAATAATAATAATGATGATGATTAAATCTGTTACCATTTATTTCTGGCTCCCTCTTGGCTGCAGCCTCGACCGGGCGTGGCGTTGTCTCCTGAGCTGCTGGATTTTTCTGTTTTGATTTGATTTTTTCCATCCTGCAGTAAAATAAATGAATATTAAAAACGTTCAATTAAAAAAAAAAAAAATTAAAAGCACAGATGAATTAAAACTGACTGTTTCTTCAGTAGCTCCACAGATTTCTTCTCCAGTTCCAGTCTGGCCGCCACACGTTTCTTCACTTTGGCTTCAAACAGCTCGGCCCCCCTGTAAAGCACCAAGGGGCCACGCCCGGATTTAGGGTTTATCACTGCGATGATAAAGGATTTAATAAACATGCGTGTTTGTTTTTATTTACCTGGAGGCGAGGATCTTGGAGGCTTTCAGGTCAGACACGACGTACAGGAAGTAATAACTGAGGAAAATCCTCCTCTGAGCCAATAACACCGTAAAACAAACGGCGTCCCAAACGATCCCGGCCTCGCCCACCGGCAGCTCACACTCATCGTTAGTTTTAGCTTTAAATATATATAAACAATAGGTGTGTATTTAAAAGGGCACTGAAAATTTTAACATATCCACATGTATTCTATTATTATTATTATTCATTCATTTATCAATTCATTGTTCAATCTGTCCTGGGTGCTTTTTGCAGAGTGAAATAATAATAATAATAATAATGATAATAATAATAATAATAATAGTAAAAATAATAATAACAACAATAATAATAATAATGATAACAACAACAATAATAATAATAACAATAATAATAATTATGATAATTAAATAACAATAATAATAATATCAATAAAAACAATCATAATAATAATTACAACATTAATAATAATAATATTAATAATACCAGCATTACCAATAATAACACATAATTCTAATAATATTAACATTAATAATGATATTTAAAAAATAAATAATAATAATAATATAAATAATAATAATAATTATTATTATTATAATAATTATTATAATAATTATGATAATTAAATAAAAACAATAATATAAATAATAATAAAAATGATAATAATAATAATAAAATTACTAATTTAAATTATATTACTAATTTTAATTAATAATAATTATTATAATAATAATTATAATAATTATTTTAATAATAATAATATTAATAATAGTAATAATAATTAATATTTTATGTACTTACGCACGTCATAACCTTTAATAGTGCAGAACATGCTAAATGCCTGAATGAGCCAGCAGCCCTTCTTCATCAGACTGTCCAGGTAAGCACAAGATCCCAGCTACACACAAAACACACACACACACACACACACACATAGGAGGGTAAAGGTGGGATAGGGGGGTTATGGGTGGGGTATAGGTGGGGTATGGGGGGTATAGGTAAGGTATGGGGGTATATATGGGGTATAGGTAAGGCATGGAAGTAAAGGTGGGGTATAGGTGGGGTATGGGGGTATGGGGGGTGAATTAGGGTTAATGGTTTAAATCTCACTTAAGGTTGAGAATTGTTCACTGTTTTAGCTGCACGCTCCTTGTTCATCTACAGGATAAATCAGTGTGATATTGCATCTGTACCTGTACTCACCGAAATCAGGTTTTTGAAGCAGATGACCACACAGGTGTAGGCGATCAGACAGTCCCATAACCGCAGCACGTAGCGTACCGGCTGCAGCAGGACGGTGTCGCCGAAGAGCATGAAGTAAAAACACGCCACCAGGTAACCCAGGCAGAAGATGTTTATACGAGTGGTGCCAGTGATGAACACCAGGCAGAGAACCAGCCAGAAGAAATAACCGAAGATAAAGATCTTCACCATGTCCAGATACGACCTGAAAAACACACACACGGAAATATTATTACATGTCTATCCTGGTCAGGGTCGCAGTGGGTCCCATTCACTGAGCGAAACACAGGAAACACCCCGGACAGGTCGACAGTCCACGACAAGACACACACGTACCGACAGTGCAGGAAGTTAGCCACGGCGGTGTAATGGCTAAGCGAGCGAGGATCCAGACTCTTACTGATCTCTACGTTCTCTCCGGCCACCAGCCTCACCGCGGCCTTGTTCTCATCCTCAAACACCCGCCACTGCAGAGACGCCACCAACAGCAGCAGGAAGTCGTCTGTGGGGGGACGAGGGGTTACAGCGCTACAGACGTGTATGCTAGTGTGTAAATCATTCACAGAAGTGTTTTTAACTCTGTTAACTGATATTACAAAAATCACTTTATTTACTGAGAAGCAAAACTCAGAGAATCACACGCAGGTTAAAATGTTACACACACAGATAATAACAAAATAATTATAAATAAAAATGCTATAAAATGATTTAAATTAGTAGCTTTATTGCTTTAACAATCGTACTGCCAAAGATTGGTTACAGATTAAAAAGAGATCACAAAAAAAATAAAAAAAATAAAAAATAAAAAATAAATGTACACATTTTTCATAATAATAATATTAATAATAATAACTAATAGTAATAATAATTGATGATAATAATATTAATAATAATTAATAATAATAATGATAAATAATAATAATATTAATAATGATAATTATTAATAATAACAACAATAATAATAATGATAACATTCATAACCAATAGTAATAACAATAATATTTATAATAATAAATAATAATGATAACATTAATAATTAATAATAATAACAATAATATTAATAATGATAAATAATAATAATAATAACAATAATAATAATATTAATAATGATAATAATAATAAAAAATGATAATAATAATAATAATGATAATAAATATTATTATTATTAATAATAATAATAAAAATAAAGAAATCCATAAAACTCACAGAAGATGAAGGTGGAGTTGGGCTGCATGGCGAAGTCCGGCAGGTACAACCACTTAATCTGATTGGACGTCAGAGGCTTGGACGATTTTCTCCACGGATAATCTGAAACACATCAGATTCATTTTCATTATTATATTTATAATCATAATTCAATGCTGTCATTTATTTTTGAATATAACGAGACCTGAACAGGAAAGGACCTTCCCTAAACTGTTGCTGCCAAGCTGGAGGCTTAGAATTTTCTTTATCTCACTGATTTATTAAACCTGTTAGTGATTGTTGTGCCTGAAACAGATAAATTCAGTGATTATAAGGGGCGTCCCGATACTTTTGATGGTATTGTGATTTACCAGCGCAGAAGGCAGGAGGAACGCCGATACAGATCAGGTACTGAACCACCATCAGCACGGCGGTGAAGCAGCAGTACCGCGGCCAGATCTCGCCCACGGCCTTCCTGCGCCGGCGCGCCAACACCACCACGAGAGCGAAGGAGTGCAGGAGCGCGAAGAAATCCATCCGCTGACCAATCACGTTCACCGCCACCACGAAGCAGATCTGGCACAAACACACGCGGGTTACGCATCAGAACCACGACCACGCCGTCACGCCACAGAGAGTCGGGAACATTTCCATACCTCCAGGCCAAACTTGTAAAATAAATAGTTGCAGAAATATTTGAGGCAGGGCAGGATGCCGACGTCCAGGTGCTGCCACGTCACGCCCTGAAAAATAGTCCCTTTAGGAGAGGGTTCCAGGTTGAGGTGGAGGGAGATAAAGCGCTGGTGGCGGTGAACGGTGACGTGAAACACCAGGAGTCCCAGAATAAAGAGATGATTCTGTAAAACCAATAAAGACACATTATTATAACCAACTAATATTATATTATATTTTTCTCCAAATTCAGTCATAGCCGGTTCCTTTTCCTCTGCTGGAGACGTACAAGGCGTACGAGGAGGGTATATTCTCCTCTGATGTGTGCTCGCTCCACCGACCCCCGGCGTGAGGATGGTCTCGTGCATGGAGAGTCACACGCTGATCTTACACAGCACCAAAGACCCCGCCCACTTTTTTTTTTAGTCCCGTCTTTTTCCGACCAGCAGACTGGTGCCCGATTTTGTCTGCTGCCGGCACTAGGGGGCGCAGAGATTTACATTTACATTTACATTTTCAGCATTTAGCAGACGCCTTTATCCAAAGCGACTTACACTACAGTCTGAGCAACTGAGGGTTAAGGGCCTTGCTCAAGGGCCCAACAGCAGCAACCTAGCAGTGGTGGGGCTTGAACTAGCAACCTTTGGATTATTAGTCCTGTGCCTTAACCACTAGGCTACGGCTTGCCTGGATGAGATTCAGTATGAGATTCAAAACTCAGAGAGTGAATCCCCCCCATTTCCTCATGCCTCACTGCCGGTCCAGTAGAGACATAACAGCCCACCCATTCGGTATCCAGTACCCATCTAGGGGGCACCACAGTGGATCCGCTCCTCATACCAGACTTCTATCCTTCTATCCTTTCCACAAGCGGGCGATAGCACCACTGAGAATCGAACCCTGGATCTCAGCAGTACTGGACTAGCCTGCTTTGTGTCTGTGCCGCCCGAAAGCCCTGCTGGTCTAATATTTCAATTCGAATAATTTGATTATTAGATTAAATGCTGATGTTTCCGTAAATACCGTCTTTACCTGGTCCTACAGACACCGCCCGTCTCCGTACCCACCTGAAGGCAGGGCAGGATGGAATCCCCACACTTCCTAAGAGCTCCGACCCACAGGGACGGATCCACCGGCTCCACGTACAACAGCGACCTCTGCAGGAGCTGAGGAACGTTCACGCTGTACTGGCTCTGGTTAGAACTCAGCAGATCCTGAAAACAACAAAAACAATTCACCTTCATGGGTCATTAACATTAGCATTAGCATTAGCGTTAGTTAGCATTCCTCGATTACTCACGGCGGTGCAGTTCAGCGAAAACTGAGGCGGCTTGATGAACTTGAGCTGGTACATCATCTTACACACCACCATCACCCCGGCCCAGACCGACGACACGGTGGCGCCCACGGGCTGCAGCTTCGGGTACGGCACGGCGAACGTCCACAACACCAGAAACACCAGATTCATCAAAGAGACCTAAAAAAACCAAATAAATTTTAAGCATCGTATATAACATCTATATATACAATCATCTTGTTGGACACCACGTTCCAAAACCATGGGCATTTATATTTGTCATGTGTTCATATATACTCTCTTATTTATATACATTTATGTGTTTATATTTACACTCTTATTTATATACATATATACCTATATATGGCACTACACACCCTCATATACAGTATATATATATGTATATATATATACATTTATGTGTTCACATATACGCACTCATATATATTTATGTGTCCATATATATACACCCTTATGTATATATACATTTGTGTTCATATATACGCCCTTATTTATATACATTTGTCTTTATACATACGCCTTTATTCATATACAGTGTATCACAAAAGTGAGTACACCCCTCACATTTCTGCAGATATTTAAGTATATCTTTTCATGGGACAACACTGACAAAATGACACTTTGACACAATGAAAAGTAGTCTGTGTGCAGCTTATATAACAGTGTAAATTTATTCTTCCCTCAAAATAACTCAATATACAGCCATTAATGTCTAAACCACCGGCAACAAAAGTGAGTACACCCCTAAGAGACTACACCCCTAAATGTCCAAATTGAGCACTGCTTGTAATTTTCCCTCCAAAATGTCATGTGACTCGCTAGTGTTACTAGGTCTCGGGTGTGCATAGGGGGCAGGTGTGTTCAATTTAGTAGTACAGCTCTCACACTCTCTCATACTGGTCACTGAAAGTTCCAACATGGCACCTCATGGCAAAGAACTCTCTGAGGATCTTAAAAGACGAATTGTTGCGCTACATGAAGATGGCCAAGGCTACAAGAAGATTGCCAACACCCTGAAACTGAGCTGCAGCACAGTGGCCAAGATCATCCAGCGTTTTAAAAGAGCAGGGTCCACTCAGAACAGACCTCGCGTTGGTCGTCCAAAGAAGCTGAGTGCACGTGCTCAGCGTCACATCCAACTGCTGTCTTTGAAAGATAGGCGCAGGAGTGCTGTCAGCATTGCTGCAGAGATTGAAAAGGTGGGGGGTCAGCCTATCAGTGCTCAGACCATACGCCGCACACTACATCAAATTGGTCTGCATGGCTGTCACCCCAGAAGGAAGCCTCTTCTGAAGTCTCTACAAAAGAAAGCCCGCAAACAGTTTGCTGAAGACATGTCAACAAAGGACATGGATTACTGGAACCATGTCCTATGGTCTGATGAGACCAATATTAATTTGTTTGGTTCAGATGTTCTCAAGCATGTGTGGCGGCAATCAGGTGAGGAGTACAAAGATAAGTGTGTCATGCCTACAGTCAAGCATGGTGGTGGGAATGCCATGGTCTGGGGCTGCATGAGTGCAGCAGGTGTTGGGGAGCTACATTTCATTGAGGGACACATGAACTCCAATATGTACTGTGAAATACTGAAGCAGAGCATGATCCCCTCCCTCCGGAAACTGGGTCGGAGGGCAGTGTTCCAGCATGATAATGACCCCAAACACACCTCTAAGACGACCACTGCTTTATTGAAGAGGCTGAGGGTAAAGGTGATGGACTGGCCAAGCATGTCTCCAGATCTAAACCCAATAGAACATCTTTGGGGCATCCTCAAGCGGAAGGTGGAGGAGCGCAAAGTCTCGAATATCCGCCAGCTCCGTGATGTCGTCATGGAGGAGTGGAAAAGCATTCCAGTGGCAACCTGTGAAGCTCTGGTAAACTCCATGCCCAGGAGAGTTAAGGCAGTTCTGGGAAATAATGGTGGCCACACAAAATATTGACACTTCAGGAACTTTCACTAAGGGGTGTACTCACTTTTGTTGCCGGTGGTTTAGACATTAATAGCTGTATATTGAGTTATTTTGAGGGAAGAATAAATTTACACTGTTATATAAGCTGCACACAGACTACTTTTCATTGTGTCAAAGTGTCATTTTGTCAGTGTTGTCCCATGAAAAGATATACTTAAATATCTGCAGAAATGTGAGGGGTGTACTCACTTTTGTGATACACTGTACATACGCCTATATAAAAAATACACATCCTCATGTTTATATACATTCATGTGTTTATATATACACGACTCTCCATTGACCAGGATGACCAGTAACTCATTCGAATGTCACATGCTATCTCTCGAGTTAGAATCTGAGCTCTGCAATTGGCTGGTCGAGGTGCTGCACAGTGACTGAATAATTGTGATCAGTGTGTGACTCTCTGTACACGATACTGATCCCTGTGTGAAACCGCCTCATGCAGGTGAAAAGAAGCGGTCAGCTACTATAGATGTGTCAGAGGTATGGCAGCCTGACTTGTGTGTGTGTGTAAGTGTGTGTGTGTTCTGCGCCCCTGACCTCTTTCAGACTGACCCAGACGATGCCCGCAGCAACGAATTTGAGGCTGTGGAGCTCGAGGAGCCGCCAGCTGAGCTCCTGAGCTTTACCGACCAACATCAGGACCTGCAGGAGGAGCTCAGTGATCTGATCCACCAACATCATCCATCTGTTTTCTTCTGCTTCTACAACACACACACATACACACACACACACACGTACAACAACAAAACACACACATACACACACACACACACACAACACACACATACAACAAAACACACACACACATACAACAAAACACACACATACACACACACACATACAACAACACACACACACACACACAACACACACATACAACAACAACACACACACACACACACCATCATCATCATCAGTAACATGAATGTTCATTCACTGCCTGTTTTTACCACTGTTTTATCCTGGTCAGGGTCATGGGGGGTGCAGTTCACTGGGCAAACACACACTCACAAACATTCACATACACTCATACATACACACTTGCACACACACACACACACTAGGACCGTGTTGTATCACCAGTTCATCCCGCTCCAGCTAAAAATCAAACCCAGAACCTTCCTGCTGTGAGGCGGCAGTGCTACCCACCTTGAGCCCCCCGCAATAGCTCAGCACCTCCTCTAGGTGGCGCCCTGAACTTTAAAAGTTTCTGATTTAATATAAAATGCTTCATTAATCATTCACACTGTGAAATAAAATCATCACACAGAAGCACGAGTACAAATCATCCTAACTGAAGCTCTACCCTGATCTTCTGTCTCCTCTCCTGGTTCCTCCTCCTCCTCGTTTCCTCCTGGTTTATCTCTCTCAGGTTCTTCATCTCCATCCTTCTCCTCGTCTTGTTCCTGTTCCCCATGTTCCTGTCCCCGGTGTTCCCGTTCCTTCCCGTCCTGTTCCGAGTTTAATAAGACGCTCTCCTTCGAGCCGGAGGTCGGCGGCTCCTCTGTGCCCAGTCGGTCCTTCATCAGCCTGTCAGAGAAAAGAAGAACATTCATTTTTATTACAGGATAAACATTCCAGCTGGAAAATAAAGGAGGAAAATGATGAGCGGCGTTTCTTACTTCTGCTGAAGCTTCTCGATGTTCTCTTTAATCCTGAAATACAATAAATGGTAAAAGAATAAAATAATAATAAAATAATAAAAGTTTTAAGTGACACGGTGCAACAGACACAGAATGAGGAGTGAACATGGGACTGTTAGAGAGGGGACGGGAACTGTGCTGGATCCATCTCTGTGCTGAAAATCAGATGGAGCTAAATCAGGACTATAAGCGTCTCTCAGACACAAGCGATTACTACAGAACAGAAACAAACAGAACTGAACCAAAAACAAACAGAACCAAACAGAACAGAACCAAAAACAGACAGAACCAAAAACAAACAGAACCAAAAACAAACAGAACCAAAAACAAACAGAACCAAAAAGAACAGAACCAAAAACAAACAGAACCAAAAAGAACAGAACCAAAAACAAACAGAACCAAAAAGAACAGAACCAAAAACAAACAGAACCAAACAGAACAGAACCAAAAACAAACAGAACCAAACAGAACATAACCAAAAACAGACAGAACCAAAAACAAACAGAACCAAAAACAAACAGAACCAAAAACAAACAGAACCAAAAAGAACAGAACCAAAAACAAACAGAACCAAAAAGAACAGAACCAAAAACAAACAGAACCAAACAGAACAGAGCCAAAAACAAACAGAACCAAACAGAACATAACCAAAAACAGACAGAACCAAAAACAAACAGAACCAAAAACAAAGAGAACCAAAAACAAACAGAACCAAAAAGAACAGAACCAAAAACAAACAGAACCAAAAACAAAGAGAACCATAAACAAACAGAACCAAAACAAACAGAACCAAAAACAAAGAGAACCATAAACAAACAGAACCAAAAAGAACAGAACCAAAAACAGACAGAACCAAAAACAAACAGAACCAAAAACAAACAGAACCAAAAAGAACAGAACCAAAAACAAACAGAACCAAAAAGAACAGAACCAAAAACAAACAGAACCAAAAAGAACAGAACCAAAAACAAACAGAACCAAACAGAACAGAACCAAAAACAAACAGAACCAAAAAGAACAGAACCAAACAGAACAATTGATTATTCCAGTCAGTACAGAACAGTTTAGGGAAGGCCCGGTGGAGCTGATGGATGATGGGAGTAATGATGGAGCTTAGCTGGACGAGCGTTTAGAGATCAGATACCAGATATCACCCGTACGTGGGACTAGAACATAAACTGTTCACTCACGTGTCTGACATCATCTTCAGCGCCTCTCTCAGCTCTTCTTCTCTACACGGTACGAGAGGAGAGGAAAATTACAGGATGGATGTTGTTCTGTTAGCAGACCTACAGTACCGTCACAGTTTACAATCTAAGCAACTCAATGTTAAGGGCCTCGCTCAAGGGCCCAACAGTAAAAACCTGGCAGTGTACTTGTCCAGTACCTTAACAGCCACTAATTCAGATGCGTTATACTCCAGAAAATCAGAATAATGAAGCCTTGTGTCAGTCCACGTCTCCCTGAGACCGCTAGAGTGGGCCAACCTACCTGCTGACAGGTCCAGACGTCTCATTCAGAGTCACAGAAATCGTTAATTTTTTACCGATTGCATCTAAAATGAGATTAAGGGTCCCTTTGTTTTTGTCCATGACATTTTGATTTGTTTTATTATTTAAAATATTCTGCTGAATCAAAACACAAAAGCTGGTATTAATATCTGATCTAATATGATATATACACCGATCAGCCATAACATTAAAACCACCTCCTTGTTTATACACACACTGTCCATTTTATCAGCTCCACTTACCATATAGAAGCACTTTGTAGTTCTACAATTACTGACTGAAGTCCATCTGTTTCTCTACATACTTTGTTACCCCCTTTCATGCTATTCTTCAATGGTCAGGACCCCCACAGAGCAGGTATTATTTAGGTGGTGGATGATTCTCAGCACTGCAGTGACACTGACATGGTGGTGGTGTGTTAGTGTGTGTTGTGCTGGTATGAGTGGACAGCCGTGTCCACTCACTGTCCAGTCTATTAGACACTCCTACCTAGTTGGTCCACCTTGTAGATGTAAAGTCAGAGACGATCGCTCATCTATTGCTGCTGTTTGAGTCGATCATCTTCTAGACCTTCATCAGTGGTCACAGGACGCTGCCCACGGGGTGCTGTTGGCTTGATGTTTTTGGTCGGTGGATGATTCTCAGTCCAGCAGTGACAGTGAGGTGTTTAAAAACTCCAGCAGTGCTGCTGTGTCTGATCCACTCATACTAATGTGAAAAGTGAACTACTGAGGCGCCTTAATTCGTCTAAATAATCTGCCTTATGAGCTCCAGGTCTAATTAAAATCCTCTTTACTGAGGCAGCTGATCAGGTAGGTAGTAGGGAGCTCACTAGGTTTTTAGACAGACCCATGGAATCTTAACTAAATATTGGTGTAATATCTGGTTTAGAAGGCGGGGTCGGCGCTACCTGGAAGGCCCCTTGTGCACAGGTACGTTCTGCAGGTCGGTGAGAGACAGGAAGTCGCTGTTGAAGTAATGTAACTGTAGGATACACGCCAGGAGGAAAGCGGCCGGCAGTAAAATCTGAGCAAACAGCTCCACCGTGTCGAACTGCTCCAGACCCAGATCACGCAGCCTGTCGGGTTAAAAACCACATCAAACATCGGTAACCGCCTGGTAATCGCCCGGTAACCGCCCGGTAACCAGCTGTAACTACGGTATATCTGTATTTATGGTGTATCTGGATACCACACTCACCCCTCCTCCGACATGCCTATGATTTGCCGAAATAGACCCGAGACGGTCTTGAACTGGTACATGTAGATGAGAATCAAAACCAGCATGGAGTAACCGACCACCACCGCCCAGAAATATTTCAGAACACGTCGCCAGAGGTCGTACTCCACCTAACGGAGAGAGAGAGACACACAGAGTTCAGCCGGAGGTCCAGTCGACAGAGGGATACAAGGCAACGGTGTAAAGATCAGTAGACAACTCAGCCTCCGTACTCCACCTGCTGGCCAAACTATGCTCTACAAAAAGAAAAACAATAATAACAAAATAATAAATAATTTAACCCGACGTCCTTTACCCCCTGCTCCCTGGTCCTGCTCACCTGGTAGAGGACGGTGCAGAAGAGGAACAGACAAATGTAGAGGATTTTGTAGACGACCACCTTCCCAGAAAAACTAATAACGAAGAACATGGAGCAGCAGCAGAAGATCCAGTACTTCACCAACACGGATTTAATAAACGATCCCAGTACAGACACCAGAGAGGAGGAAGAGTCCTCATCTATATATATATATATATACACACACACACACACACACACACACACAACACACAAGCACAGGAACACATGAAATGTGTAAGTCATAGAAGCAAATTTAAGTCTCTTTAAACCCCAGAGACAACAAGATTTAAGCAACAGAAAATTATATATTTAATTATTTAAGCAACAGAAAATTATTTATTTAATTATTTAAGCAACAGAAAATTATTTATTTAATTATTTAAGCAATAGAAAATTACTATTTAATTACTTAAGCAATAGAAAATTATATATGTAATTATTTAAGTAATAAAAAATTATTAATTGAATTATTTAAGCAACAAAAAATTATTATTTAATTATTTAAGCAACAAAAAATTATTATTTAATTATTTAAGCAACAGAAAATTGCTATTTAATTATTTAAGCAACAGAAAATTATATATTTAATTATTTAAGCAACAGAAAATAATTTATTTAATTATTTAGGCAACAAAAATACTTATTTAATTATTTAGGCAATAGACATTATTTATTTAATTATTTAAGCAACAGAAAATAATTTATTTAATTATTTAAGCAACAAAAATACTTATTTAATTATTTAGGCAATAGACATTATTTATTTAATTATTTAAGTAATATAAAATTATATATTTAATTATTTAAGCAACAAAAAAATATTTATTTAATTATTTAAGTAACAGAAAATTATATCAGTTTGATTTTCACACAGAATTGTAAGATAATTTATTTGTACAGTCGTAACCGAGCACTGAACTCGTACTTAACGTGTCGCTGACGTCCTGCAGACTGTAAAGACTCTCGTCCATCTTCTCCTGATTCTGTTTCTCCTGCTTCTCAATCAGTTGCTGTCGTTGTAACATCCAGAAACTAAAGGTGTAAAACATCTACAACACAGGACACAAACACACATGAACACACACACACACACACACAGATACAAAACAAACACAAAACATCCAGAAACTGAAGGTATAAAACATCTACAACACACAACATACAAATGAACACACACACACACACACACACACACACACACACACAGATACAAACACAAAACATCCAGAAACTGAAGGTGTAAAACATTTACAACACAGAACAGAGCAGATCTACAAAACCGGCGACGTCACTCTTATAAAAACATGAACCTCAGTTCCAGAAAAGTTGGGACGCCTGGTAAAAGGCAGTAAAAAGAATCTGTGGTGTTTTCTGTGTGTCCATTTACTTTTGTTTTCAGGTCTGTGATTTCGTACCTTGGCCCCTAGGTGCAGGCAGGGCGTGTGATACCCGTACAGGTCGAAATCCACCAGCACGGCCGCAGGGAACGTGGGGAAGAGCTCGTCACGGCGGAGACGGAGGGTGCTGAGATACCCCACCACCAGCAGCAGGGTGCAGTACACGGAGAGGAACGGGGCGCTCATCATGGTGTACTCACGCCGCCGCCGCGACATCCAGATCAGACACGACCACACCAGCAACGCAAACGTCAGCCAGGAGTTATAGGTGATGCTCCACACCTGTCCCAAAAATATACAGACGTATAAATATACATCAGTTTATATTAATATAGTTATACACACACACACACACACCTGTCCCAAAAATATAGACACGACATCAAACAGAGTTTATAATAATATATTTATATACACATACACACACACACACACACACACACACACCTGTCCCAAAATTATAGACACAACATCAAACAGAGTTTATAATAATATATTTATATACACATACACACACACACACACACACACACACACACACATGAACATTTACACACACACCTGTCCCAAAAATATAGAGACGGGAGAGGAAACGCAACATCAAACAAACAGAGTTTATATTAATAACTATACATATATATATACACAAACACAAACACACACACACACACACACACCTGTCCCCAAAATATAGAGACACAACATCAAACAGAGTTTATAATAATATATTTATATATATACACACACACATGAACACTCACACACACACACACATGAACAAACACACACACACACAGATGAACACACATAAACATACACATTAACAGACTCACACAAACACAGATGAACACACACAAACACACACATGAACACACACACAACAGACACACAAACACACACATGAACATGCACACACACACTCACACAGACAGACACAAACACACACACACAGATGAACACACACAAACACAGCCATACAAATGCTGCCATTTTTGAACGGGTCAAATCCCCACAGACACACTCCAAAGATTCGTGAGAAGCTTCTAAGATGAGCGGCTGCTGTTCTAGCTGAAAAGGTCACACAGAGGTCACTCTAATTTATTAGCATTAGTTTTTTTAATGGGACGTCCAACAAGCTCACAGTCAGGCGTCCAAATACTTTTGAGCATTCAGGGTGTATATTGTATATTACGTCGTCCCTTCCTGACACAACCCTCCTATTCCTATCCGGGCTTGGGACCTGCACTGAGAGCGCACCTCTAAACGACTGGGCTGTTTGGGACATTAGCCAATCGCATTCATGCGGAACGCCCGACCGGCCGATAGCACCACTGAGATTCAAACCCTGGATCCCCGGTGCTCAGCACTAGCGCGTTAGCGTAAGTTACCATCATGATGATGAGAGCACTGATGTAGCTGTGCTTCATGATGGCCAGACAGAGGAGTGTGAATGCGCCGGGTTCAGCATCGGCCCCGAGGTCTTCAGTGTTACAGCTCACTTCCTGTTCATCCACATCCTCTGAGTATAACACACACACACACACACACACACACACACTGGTGCATTTAATCTAATTCAGTTATTTCATTCATGACTGTAATCATTAATTATAGGGAGTGTTTCAGTACCGGATCGGTGAGACTCGTTAGGATCGGTGTACGCCGGTACAGCAAGGCATTGTGGGCAGCCACCATCAGACTGAGAGTCCAGCCCGGGATTGTGGTTCTCCCAGGTACCGTTTAATAACATGACATCCTGAAACACAACAGCAATTTATTTAGGCATCACCACAGCGGATCTGGTCCAGATCTCACACCCTCTCTGAAGGAACCCCCCCATCACATGTTTCGACCACAACAACCTTAGCAGACGACCGACCGGATGATAGAACCGGTGTGTGTGTGTGTGTGTGTGTGTGTGTGTGGTACCTCACCTCTGATGTTCCTGTTGAGAAGAGATCACCGTCCACTATCTTTGAGAAACTAACGTAAAGTTCTGAATCTCCTCCCGGACTCTGGTTCTGTTTCCTCATTTCCTTACAGGCAAACAGAATACAGTTTAAAATCTACAGTAATGGCGTAAACACTCCTGTAAGCAGGTCGGGGCGTCTTTTTAAGAACATAACCAGGAGCAAAAAACTGTACCACGGTGTATTAGTGTAAAAACTCAGCATTTTAGGTGCAGCGGTGGACTGTGTCGACTGACAATGGTTTTCCAAAGTACCCCTGAGCTCACATGGCTTTATTTATGACAAGGACTAAGATTTTTCTGTATTGTCTGAATCTTTACGTGATATTATGTTGAGTAGATGGTGAAATACTTTAATTATTTGCAAATGTTTAAATTGATCTGACTGACAGTTCAACCACAAAATTGAGCACAAACCAATGAGCCACGACCTGAACATGGTCCTTATAGTGTATGAAGCACATAGAGATGAAACTGTTTGGTCTGTGGATTAGTGTTCTGGTTGCGGCTTTGACCGTGGCGCGGTTCCTGGTTTAAAACTACTTAAAGCTGTTCTTTAGGGTGCAAGTCGGCGCTTCGCTCAGCACTTAACGCTATTTATGCTGTTTTCTTAGCAAAGCGGCTACCTGTGCCCTAGGAGGCAGCTTTGCGGAGCATCTGTAAACAGTCGAGCATTGTTTATCCTCCCCGTCACCCTTTGTAGTTCTTTTTTATTTTCATATAATTAAAATAAAGCACCTCTGTAACCAGCGGGGCCCATTTCTGCAGAAGAGCCACCAGTGTGTAGTAGAGCACCAGTAACACCAGTGGGTTGATTATTACGGGCCAGCTGATGTCCGCCTGCAGACCCAGACTGTACGGTCGGGACGAGTTCGTGTGAATGAAGGCGGTCATTCCAAACAGCCTGGAAAAAACCACACCGCAGTACCATTCAGACATCATTAAATCCTCACAGTTATGTTATATATGTACCTCACAGTACCTCACATAAACGTCCTGAGGAGGCACGATGATCTGGAACAGGGGCAGCTGATAGAGGTACAGGACCACGATGTGTCCAGCACTGAATATGGTCATCAACATACACAAGGTGCTGAAGTGCAGCAGACTGATGGAGTGACCCAACACCCAACACCACACGAGGCTCAGGAAGGTCCCGAAATACAGCGCTGAGGTCAGGGAAGGTAGAGCTATACCTGTAAATACAGAACAGAGAGAGGGAGAGGAGACGGGAGCCAAATATTATAAGGTACATCTGCACTTTATTATTATTATTTTTAGTGATATTATTATTATATTACTATTTTAATTACTATACTATTATTCTTTTTTTTTCATTTATTAGTGTTATTGTTATTAGTATATTATTATCCTTATTATTGTTTTATTATTATTGATCTTATTATATTACTAATTTTATTACTATTTTATAACTTATTTTTACAATTTCATTATTATTGTTTCTATTATTATTAATAGTATTATTATTATTAATATTATTTTATTATTATTATTTATCACTATTATTAATATTTTATTACTATTACTATTATTATTAATAATATTATATTATTATTATTATGAATAGTGTTATTAATATTATTATGAATATTTTATTAACAATATTATTCATATTATTTTATTATTTTATTATTATAATTATTGTATTATTGTTATTAATAATTGTATTATTATTTTTTATTATTATTAATATTATTATTATTATTGTTATTATTATTATTAATATTATTATTATTATTATTATTTATTATTATCATTATTATTGTTTTTAATATTAATATTATTATGTTATTAATATTATTATTATTGTTGTTATTATTATTATTATTATTATTATTCTGTACTATAAACAGAACCAGATGACATGAAGGCTGCAATCATAAATCATAAATAAATATCGGGGTGTGTTGGTGCTGAATACCTGCCAGTCCCAGCAGGACGGTCACCACCACTCTCCCCGCCGTGTTCATGATGGTGGACAGCAGCAGCCTCAGTCCAGCTGCAAACACAATCAGCTTCTGCACGAACTGAGGAGGACCAGAGGGGGGCAGCTTGGTCTCCTCAGAGCTCAGGGCGGACGAGGCGTCGCTGTCCTCCTCGGACTCGGATTCAGACGTCTCACCGTCCTGGAGGACAAAAAAAATCATGTGATGAAGTCACATGTGATAAAGGGGCTGTAGGTCATTTTTTCTAAAAATTGTATATATTTATTTCAACAATAAATAAAATACAGAATTTAATCAAACAAAATTAATTACATTTTATTCATAATTCATGACAAACATCCATAAAAAATAAAATGGGCGTGGCACTTATACCGACATGATTGGCTTGGGAAAGGAGGGGTGTAAGGATCCCTCATAACTGCTGCAGTTATGACCTCTGTTGGCTGATCGATGGTTCTGCACAGTGAGACAAAGTATAATGGAGATCGGTGTTTGACTCTTCATGCGCTATACTGATCTCCATGTAAACATCCACTCACTGGATGATTTTTGTTTGTTTTTCATTGTGTGTAAAAACCATTAGCTGTTAAAGTCCCCACAGTTCAGTACCAACTAAAACCAGCCCGTCTGGCACCAGGAACCGTGCCACGGTCAACACCGCAACCAGAACACCAATCCACAGACCAACCAGTTTTATCTGTGTGCTTCATAACGTTAAAAGTATTGGGATGCCCCTTCTACTATATAACTATATAAACTTATATGCATCAACAGTTTAGGGAAGGTCCTTTTCTATAAAGACGAGAGGAAAAGCTCAGCCTGCTCAGACTCCCAGAACTCTGGAATGAACCGGAACAACAACCAAGCATCAGCACCCAGCCATACAAATGCTGTCATGGGCACAAATTCCCACACACACCCACACACACTTCAAAGTCTTGTGAGAAGCCTCTCAGACAGGTGGAATATTCTGGGTTTTGTACCTCACCTCGGTCTCAGAGAGCTGAACGCTGGACTCTTTATTATTCTCTGGCGGCTGCAGCAGCTTGTTACACAAATTCCGGATGAAGAGCGACGACACGAACATGCCAAAGTCCGGCAGCAAATGCCGAACGATGTTCCCGGCGTCTATATCACTAAACCTGTGGATAAAAATGAAATAAATAAATAAATAAGTGGTTTTATATTGTAGCTTTTAGATTGTGTTTTTTTTTCTAATTCTTCTCTATAAAATACCTGACGATACCAAGATGATACAGAAACGTCTGCAGCGGTTCATTCACTAAAACAACAGAAAGAACTCAAGTTAAAACAGTCAATCTGCTTTATATTTATTATTTTATTCTGGTGTGTGTTATGACCCGGGAAACACTGCTCTTATTATAATAATAATAATAATAATCTGGACAGGGCACCAGATCATCGCAGTGCATCGACCATCTCCCCCTCAGACACGACCAGTCGTCTGTGTAGACGCTCAGCCGGACGATAGACTAAAATAAAATAAATAATAATTAAAATAAAACAGAAGAGAAGATTATTGATCTTACTGTCTTTAGTAACGTAGGCGTAGGTGATCTGGATCCCACACTGCAGAGCCAGGAAGGTCACACTGGTGGAGCAAACGGTCAGGAAGAACAGACCAGTCCTTTCTAAAGAGCACACACACACACACACACACACACACGCACAAACACACATGTACACAAAATTACATACATGTACACAAAATTACATACAGACAGGCACACAAACACACACATATGCACATACATACACACACACGCAAACACATATGTAGACACACACACACGTGCACACACACATATATGTACACAATCACATATATGTACACACACACACATGTACACACACATATATATACACAAACATATACACACACATATGTACATGTGCACACACACACACAAATACACACACATGCACAAACACAGACACACAAACACATACACACATATGTACATGTGCACACACACACACACACAAATACAAACACATGCACAAACACAGACACACAAACACATACACACATATGTACATGTGCACACACACACACACAAATACACACACATGCACAAACACAGACACACAAACACATACACACATATGTACATGTGCACACACACACACAAATACACACACATGCACAAACACAGACACACAAACACATACACACATATGTACATGTGCACACACACACACAAATACACACACATGCACAAACACAGACACACAAACACATACACACATATGTACATGTGCACACACACACACAAATACACATATATACACACATATGTACATGATCACACACACATAAGCACACACACATATGTACACAAACACACATATATGCACACACAAAACACACATGCACACAAACAAACACACACACACACACACAAGAAAAAATAATGATATAGAAATATGTATAGAATCCAGAATTACATTATAGAATTTATTTATAAATTATTAATTTACACAAATGCAAACATGGTGTAAAATGAGCACTTATTGATCTTCTTTATCTCCTTTTTATATTTCTGCATTTAACCCTCCTCTAATTAACATTGTTAATGACAGTGGCTCGGTGGGTAACGAGAAGGCCCTGGGTTCGATTCCCAGCTGTAACGATATGAGTACTTTCTGTGTGGAGTTTGCATGTTCTCCTCGTGTCTGTGTGGGTTTTTTCTGGGGCTCCTGTGTCCTCTTACAGTACAAAGACGTGCAGCCAGGTTAGGCGACCCTGACCAGGATAAAACGGAAGAAAAACTAGACAATGAATAAATGAATTGAATCCTAATGTATTGATATATCATGCACACATAAAATTACTGATGCTGATGATCAGATTCGTGTCACGGTGAGACGTGTGTGTGTGTGTGTGCGTGTGTGTGTGTGTGTGTGCGTGTGCGTGTGTGTGTGTGTGTGTGTGTACAGAGCTTTATGTTCCAGGTTTCTGGTAAATATGTTCTAACACTTACAGACTTTGTGATCACCAGGATGTGGTTGAGATTTTATGGCTGTACAGAAGTGATGAGAGGAGCAGCGAGTTCAGCTGAATCAGCGGTTTAATAAATAAAATAACAGCACAGACTTCAACTTCTAACTCTACTGATAATTTAATACGTTTATTTCATTATAATTCTACATTTAAATTCGGGAATATTTAACCCTCTTCCCCCTCTTCCTAAAATAAAAGAGGGATTTATAACTGTTAATGTTTTGGCAGAGATTTAATGCTTCGTTTTATTAAAGGAAATTCCCCAGGGTCCTTCTTTCTGTGTGGAGTTTGCATGTTCTCCCTGTGTCCCTGTGGGTTTTCTCTGGGTGCTTCGGTTTCCACACACAGTCCTAATACACGCAGTCAGGATAATTAATGATAGGTGTTCATCCTGTGATGTACTGTAGACCTGTCCGGGGTGCTTCCTGCGTTTCGCTCGATGAATCAGACCCACCGCGACCCTGACCAGGATAAACTGATTACTAGTCCAGTACCTTAATTGCTGAACATAAGAGAAAGAAGGGAACCAATACTTCGACCACGTCTGTATGTGATTAAACACTGTGTACGATCTCAATCTCAATTTACACGGTGGTCCAGTGGGTGGCGCTGTTTCCTCACAGCAAGAAGGTCCTGGGTTCGATTCCCTAGGGTCCTTTCTGTGTGGAGTTTGCATGTTCTCCCTGTGTCCATGTCCTGTGTCCTCCCACAATCCTAATACACACAGTCAGGATAATTAATAATAGGTGTTCATCCTGCGATGGACTGCCGACCTGTCCGGGGTGCTTCCTGCGTTTCGCTCAGTTCATCAGGCCCACCGCGACCCTGACCAGGATAAAACGGTGAGAAAAACAGGCCGTAAAACAGACTGAGCACTAGTCCAGTATCTTATTTGCTGAACATAAGAGCAAATGAGTTTCCTGTGAGGAACACTGAAGGGAAGCGATATTTCGATCACGTCTGTGATTGATGAATCTGCGTTTTTAGCTGCTAATCTCGAGCGTTTTTATAATTTTTTTTAGTAGTTTTGACCCTTTTAAGTGTATGGAAGATGGATCTGGAGAGACGGCTACCATCATAAACGGTGTTAGGTAGGATATTTTACATCATTAGATTAAATTATGGCCCTAATGTCCATTTAGGACGAGACTGAATCCAGCCAGGATTAGTCACGTATGGAGCTAATGGATGCTGAGACTCAGAGAAAAAAAGACCCAAATCCTCAGAGCCGATAAATCATGAATAATAAGATGACCAGAAAGAGAACAGTTCATTCACTGTCTGTTTACCGACGCTTTATCCTGGTCAGGGTCGCGGTGGGGCCGATTCACTGCTGGGCGGAAGGCAGGAAACACCCCGGACAGGTCGCCAGTCCATCACAGGATGCTCATTTTAGTCCCTTCACTTGTCCTGACTGCACGTTTTTGGACTTGTGTGAGGAAACCGGAGAACCTAGAAGGAGAACATGCAAACTCCACACAGAAAGGACCCTAGGGAATCGAACCCAGGACCTTCTTGCTGTGAGGAGACAGCGCCACCCACTGGACCACCGTGAATATTGAGATTGAGATCGTACCCAGCGTTTAATCACGTATAATCACATACACACGTGGTCGAAGTATTGGTTCCCTTCTTTCTCTTATGTTCAGCAATTAAGGTACTGGACTAGTAATCAGTCTATCCTGGTCCGGGTCGCAGTGGGTCTGATTCACTGGGCGGAAGGCAGGAAACACCCTGTACAGGTCACAAGTCCATCACAGGATGGTCATTTTAGTCCCTTCACTTGTCCTGACTGCACATTTTTGGACTTGTGGGAGGAAACCGGAGCACCCAGAGGGAGAACATGCAAACTCCACATAGAAAGGACCCTGGGGAATCGAATCCAGGCGCTTCTTGCTGTGAAGTGCCAGTGCTACCCACCGAGCCTCACACATCAATGACTAGCAACCAGATTGATCACAGAGCCGTAATGGGCGTGACATTATATATTGTATACGTTAACAGATAACCCGATTTAAACATAACCGAGGGGCGACTGTGACTACAGATATAAGACAGAACCCGGAACGCCCCACCTGGGGATCGAACCCAGGTCCTTCTTCTTGCCACCGCGCCACACACATCAAGGGCCGGCTGAGGGGTGGCTGAGGGGTGGCTGAGGGGCGGCTGTGATCACACACACGAGCGTTTTGTTTTGTTTGTTGTTTTCGTGTGTCGAGCAGAACGCCGCCTCGTCTCGGCCGCCGCATTAGCTGAAACAGCAGACGTGTTTCCGATAAGTGGATTTTCCTTAAAAGCTTCACCTCATTTCTGTCATATTGATCATCACATCTGCTGAAGACCCGGGGAAAAAAACGCCTCGGGATTTTATCGATGTTAAACGAGCGCTCGCCTCACAAAATAAAACAACAACTTTATTTCTGTTACGGCTCTGTGGCGCAGAGAATTGAACTCATATCATGCTGGAAACGTTTGTTCTCCAAACACGGAGAGTTAAAGATCGTCTGGTTCTGTATCGTCTGACCATCGTTTCTGATTTTAGTGGTCAGGATTTGCAAGAGCTGCAGAAAAAGAGCTGATAAAGTCCAAAAAACGATTTAAAACTTGATGTATGAGGTGACGGGTTAGAAAAGGAAAAAAAAAACTAAAATAAAAGTTGAATTTCTGTGGAGTTTTTAAGATCGTTCATGTTTAAACCCTCCCTAAAACCTTAAACACAACCTTACATTACATTTTTAGCAGACGCCTTTATCTAAAGCGACTTACAATTGAGGGTTGAGGGCCTCGCTCAAGGGCCCAACACTGACAACCTGGCAGATGTGGGTCTTGAACCATTGTCCTTCCAGTTACTAGTCCTGTACTTTAACCACTGAGCCACTCCTGCTCTAACAGGTACCAACATTCATTCATTCATTGTCTGTTTCACCACTGTTCTACCCCGGTCAGGGTCCCAGTGGGTCTGATTCACTGGGTTAAAAGCAGGAAACACCCTGGACAAACACACTGCACGTCTTTGGACTGTAGGAGGAAACCAGAGCGCCTGGAGGAAACCCATGCAGACACGAGGAGAACATGCAAAGTCCACACAGAAAGGACCCTGATTGCTCCAGCTGGGAATCGAACCCAGGACCTTCTTGCCGTGAGGCGACAGTGCTGCCCACCGACCCACGTGCCGCCCACAAGTACCAACAGCAAAAAAAAAAACTTATTTTACACAGCTGTAGCCCAAAGGTTGAAATACAGGACTGGTCATCGAAAGGTTGCTGGTTCAAGCCCCAACACTGATGTCAGGCTGACACTGTTGGGCCCCTGAGCAAGGCCCTTAACCCTCAATTGCTTAGACAATTTACTGCCACAGTACTCTAAGTCACTTTAAATGAAAGCGTCCGCTAAATGCTGAAGATGTAAATAAGTGCTCATTAAAAAACAATATAAGATTTTAAAACTGAAACTTATTAAGAGATAAAAAACAAACACTGACGACAGCGGGGGGGAAAACGCTGACGCCGCAGCTCTAAAATCCTCCTGTAATTACACCGTTATGCAAAATTGATGAGCCCGCGATGGACGTCCATCTTTACAAAGTACCTCGGAAGCAAAGGGCGCTTCTTTAATTTAATGCCACGTATCGATCGGGCCGGAAAATGACTTCCCTATTACTCAAGCACGTACTACAAACTGCACAGTCTTAAATACAGCGGCCGGAACGCCTGGGCGGAGGGACGGGCGGATCCATCAAACCTCTCAGATACAACAAACTGAAAACCCACTGATAATACGGGTTTAACCGCCTTTCAACTTTAATGATTACATCAAAGTCGGCAGTGAAATGCAGTAAAGTTACTATGAAGTGAACATTAAGGAAGGGGGACAAATGTACCAGGATGGGGTGGGGGGCGAGGCTTAACCAATAACTGATGGGAACACTGACAGTTCTTAACATTACTTATAGCTTGTTATTGTAATTTGTTCATTTATAATTATTTATAACATCAGTAAATTGGTGGGGGGATTTCATTTTGAGCATATCTAAATATTGGGGAGAGGGGCGTGGCCCCCTAATATATATTGTGATTATGGCCTTGGGTCAAACTTGTCCCTCATTAGCTGGGCAGGGTGGTTATAGAGGGGTGGTGCCATCTCTGTGCCCCTGTGTAAACTTTGACCTTTTTGTTGTCTACCTTTAGTTATAAATGAGCACCTATTTATTTATTTACTTATTTATTCATTCATTTATTTACTTATTTATTTATTAATTTATTTACTTATTTAGTTACTTATTTATTTATTTGCTTAATGATTTATTTATTTACTTATTTATTTGTTCATTTATTTATTCATTAATTTACTTATTGATTTACTTATTTATTTATTTATTTACCTATTTTTTTAGTCATTTATTTACTTATTTATTTATTCATTACTGACTTATTTGTTACTTATTTATTTACTTATTTGTTTTCTTAATTATGTACTTATTTATTTATTTATTTACTTATTTATTTATTTATTTACTTATTTACTTATTTATTTATTTACTTATTTATTTATTCATTTATTTTCTTAATTATTTACTTATTTATTCATTCATTATTTACTTATTGATTTACTTATTTATTTATTTACTTACTTATTTATTTATTCATTTATTTTCTTAATTATTTACTTATTTATTTATTCATTTATTTTCTTATTTATTTATTTACTTATTTATTTGTTCATTTATTTATTCATTTATTTACTTATTGATTTACTTATTTACTTATTTATTTATTTACTTATTAATTTATAAGCTTTTTCTAATCTTTGAATTCAGCCACAACAGTTGCTAACAGCTGTAATAAATCAATCATATAAAGGAGATCATGTGCTTTTTTTTTTTTAATTTTTTTTTATTTTTTTTATTTAACATCAATGACAGCACCCAGCTAAACAGGCACAAATTCCCACACACAGACACACCTCAAAGCTTGAGAGAAGCTTCATCAGTGGATCACAAAGAGGTCGCTCTGTTCTAATAGTGTCTGAAAAGCTCACAATCAGGCGTCCAAATACTTTTATAAAGTGTATTTTTATTTAGATTTAATTCTTTATAATGTTAAAGCCACAGATTTGTAGGAATGATGCAGAAGATTCAACATAAACCTAAAATAATATCAGTGTTTTTATTTGTGCTGTTCATGATACAGGAGATTATTTAACATTTATATTTATTTTAAATCATTAATAAATCATTTCATTTAACTTCGTGCAGACTCACCCTTCATGGTGCTCAGAGACGGGCTCGGTAGGAGAGGTATGGACAGCAGGAAGAGCAGATACACCACGGAGAGTCCATTATAGCGAAATGCTATCGCTGTGGGAGGAAATTTTTTTTTATATTTAATCATACATTCATTTTCCAGTTCGTTTACTCACAAATCTGAAACATCTGTAATTAAATATCTGTAATAACAGCTTTTATGTCATTACATTTGAAAATATAAATTTTAAATATAGTAGATCTTTAATAATAAATTATTATAATGATATTGTTTATTTATTTTCTTTTTTATTTACTTTATATATATATATATTATTTCTTATATACATATATTCTTTTTATTAACTTATATATATATATATATACATGTATATATATATATTTAGTAATTTATTTACTTATATATATGTATATACATTGTTACTTATATATAATTGTTTTTAAAAAAATCACAATTATTGATATTATATGTTGGGTTGTAAATAATAATAGCAGCATTAATGTGCACAAATATTGTATCTAAAAATGAAAAGGAAATTAATACTATTATAAATCTATTTTAATCTATTTCACTTTTTTTTTTAACATTTTATTCTTATTAAAACTATTTTTTTTTAACCTTTTTGTACTCTTGCACTTCACAAAAACATAATATCAGGAGGTAAAAGTTTAATCCCACGTACCTGTTAGTAGAAGCAGCGGTAGCAGTAAGTTATAAAGCATCCCGACCACGATGTTCCCCGCCATGCTGATGCCAGGGAGCGGACGATCGGCTTTCTTAAGTGGCGAGAGGTAGGAAACACCCGGCTGGCGTATCGAATCCCTACGAGAGCGACATACCCTGCACACACACACACACGGGGGGTCTTAAAAACATAAAGAGCTACGGCTGTAGATTGTTTTAAAGGAGGAAGCAGATCTAATATTCATGGAGACTTTAGCCATTACCTGCAGACGCCTGGAACTGGAACCCTGTGCAGTAAGTGCTGGAGGAAACACAGCAGGATTAATAACAGATAACGCCAAGCATCTCACCTCCGTGATCAATACACATGCGCTGATGATGTGCCTGGATTAAAGCACTAAACGTTTGTCCCGTAACGTCAAAGAAAACAGAACCGGAGTCTTGAGGGAACGATCTGCAGCTCTGGTGTATAAAAAATTTGATTTGTTTAGCTTTTTGTTGACATAAATATCTATAAATTAATGATCCGCTGTGGGCTGAGACCAAACTAACAGCGTCCAGTATGTGTATTTGTTCTCCGCCCAGCATTTCAAACTGTTACCGCCCTGTTCATGGAGAGAGTGACGATGCTGGTACCCCAGCGACTTACAATCATGACTGAATACAATTTAAGCACTTAAGCGGGTTAAGCGGTGACTTGGAGGCGGCAGGGCTTAATCAAGCAACCTTCTGATTACTAGTTCTGTACCTTACTAGTCCAGACCAGTTTTATAAATTAAATTACAATTCAAGCAGTTGAGGGTTAAAGGTGGCAACTGTGGTGGTGGTGGTGGGACTTGAACCGACAACCTTCTGATTATTAGTTTGGGTCCTTAATCGCTGAACCACTGCCCTACAAATTAAATTATAATTCAAGCTAAAAGAGGGTTAAGTGCCTTGTTCAGGGGCCCGAAAGTGGCAACTTGGTAGCCACAGGGCTTGAAGCAGAGACCTTCTGATTACAATTCAAGCAACTGAGGGTTAACAGTATCAACTGTGGTGAGGGGACTTGAACTAGCAACCTTCTGATTACTAGTCCAATACCTTGACAACTGAGCTACCACTTCCCTACAAATTAAATTACAATTCAAGCAACTGAGGCTTAAGGGCCGTTTTCAGGGACCCAACAGTGGCAACTTGGTGGTGGTGGGACTTGAACCGACAACCTTGTCATTATTAGTGTCAATACCTTAACAACTAAGTTACCACTACACTACAAATTTACAATTCAAGCAAAAAAAATATACAATTCAAGCAATTGAGGGTTAACGGCGTTTTCAGGGACCCAACAATGGCAACTATGGTGGTGGGACTTGAACTGGCAACCTTCAGATCACTAGTGGCTGAAGCAGTCAGGTTCTTCCTATTCTACTTTCAGCTGCTCCCGTTAGTGGTCTCAACAGCCGATCATTCGTCTCCATCACATCATCCTCAGCACCCTCTCCCCATAGAACTCTCACCCCTCCTCTGCACATGCTCAGTTATCTGCTGTGCTCTGGGTCTTGGTGACAGTAGGTGTGATGTTTTCTGGGTTCGAACCTTAAAGACTAACTGTGGTTTTTAATATGAAATAATTAAAATGATTTATTTAATATTAAAGTTATAAATATTAAATCTGACACTGAAATGTGGCCTCGCAGCAGGAACGTTTACCAGAGCTAATAAAAATGCCCTTGACGTACCGGCCGCACCCTGAATCGGACGACGCAGCGCTAAAACAGACAATAAATAAATTATTGTAGGGAAATAAAGAAAACCGTAATTAGAAGATTATAACAATTTAATTAAAGCAAGATTACGACGAGATCCTCATCTTATTGGCCCGTGGTTTTTCAGTCAAATGAAGAGGAAAGATGCAGGGCAGACAAAGCAGCGGTACGACCACAAATTTGACTCGCGTTTATTTTGACTATAACCAAACCGATGCTAACACTCGGCCTGTGTGTGTAAAGGAAACTGGCCAGGATGACAAAACAGCATCATAAAAAAGACAAAAAAACATTTTAATGTTTCTCTGGTCGTCTTTGAGGCCGCTTTCCACCAGGGTCATAGGGGAGCATCATCAGCAATGTGGACGAAGTGGAGTCAGCACCAAGCTTTACGACAAGAAAATACCAAACTACCTCAAGATGAAGGTCTACCAGTGGTGCTCTGGATCAGATGCTGCACAGGGTGGAGATAAAGATGCTCTTTTAGTCCCTGAAGAGTCACGGTTCGACCATGTCAAGTACAATGCGAGCCGAGCTTACCACATCTTCTCTGTCCACATTCCTGACGTTCCACATGGTCAAACTGTGACTCCACAGGGACCGGCGGAGCATCTTCACCTCCATACTGTACAGCACCTAACCCATAGAGCGTCACTGGGTGAACAATGGTCTGGTAGACCTTCATCTTGAGGTAGTTTGGTATCTTCTTGTCAAAAAGCATTGTGCTGACTTGCCTCCACTTCGTCCACTCTGGATTCTTTTGGTTGCCGAAAATGACAGGTCCCTGTGCCCCTACTTTGACCACTAAATCCTTCCCTTCTGGGTTTGAGTGACAAGTATTCACCAAACTGGACCTGCAAGTGCCTACAACTTGGCCAGAATCAGACAGGGGGCAGATAAAAGACGGCTTTTCTTACCGCTTCTTGCCACGAATACCGGGTAATGTATTTCGGGTTTTTGGATGCCCCGACCATCTTCCAGTGGTTCATAAATGAGGTACACTGTGCGTTCCTAAATCTAGATGACATCTTGAGAGCAAGAACCCGGACGTCAGACGTGTTCTACAGTTGCTCCTGGAAAACCATTCCATTTGTGTCTACAATTACTTCCTTCTATTCACAAACCGATCAGTGCTGCCGAGGCTGATCGTGATCTCGAATAAAGAGACTTAGTTCATTTCTGTTCTGTGTCAAACACCCAGTGGTGTAGCACAGTGAGTGGGGCATTAGTCTACAACACTCTACTCTGCTGGTTCGATCCATGGTCGTGCTAATATTGTGGTTGGCGTTCCTTTAAAAAGCTGCGCTTGGGTCCCAGTCGTTTGGGTGGTGAACAAGCAGTCCTGTTTTTTTTCACCACCCAATCCAACAGTAACTGGCATCATCCCATCATGACTATCATCCAGTAGTGAAGAGGAGGAAAAGCGTTTCATACTGATCCTCAATATTATCTCAGCTCCTTTAAAAATTACAGAAACAGAACGGTAACCAGATCAAAATGTCTTCATTGTTTTCACTTGGATCTGCTGTAAAATCTTTACGGTTTACGTTCAGCAATGTCAGAGAGACGGACGGGATGCAGAGGAGGTAAAAGCGTCCGAAAGACGCCTCATGAAATTTATAAGGACTCGCTAAGTGCCTGTTGGGAAAGACGTTTTATCTGTCTGCAGGTTGTGTTTCAGACTAACAGAACATGGACCGCTGTTAACAAGCTGCCAGTGATGAAGTAGCTTGAACAGTAACCATGGTTCTATTATCCTGCCTCCACATTTCACAGCAGCGTAACACCAAATAAAAAACAGTAAATTGCCAAAACCCACCATAACATAAAAAGAAAAACATTATGCATACTTTACTTTTATAAAGCAAAACCCAAACTGTGAGGTACAACACGTCACTAATGGAACCATCAGGTCCTGGAAGGTCCTCTGAAAAGTCGTGTCCCCAAAGGTAGTATAGAGTCATATAGTCCCCATTTTTATGTTAGGTGTGTGTCAGATGTGAGGTGAGGTTCGAGGCTTGTGAAGCACTGACTCTTTCAGAGCCAGATTAATAAATATAAGAATTTAATACAGCAGCTTAAATTTACAATTTGTTATTGTTATTTACACACACACACACATATAGTTGAGGTTCATATTCAGCCAAGAAAGAACATTAAATTTATTGCAGGTCAACAATTCATACTCATGCACTACAGACGGGCTCATGTACGCCCCCTTCAGTGAGGCAGAGGTACTGGCTGCCTCACCTTGAGCATTTTTAGTGCAGTTTTACATCAGATCAGCAAGATTAAATATGTTAAACGTACATGAAATACATCACCTAGACGAGAGTCAAGACCCTTGGGTGAAACATGAGCCAAAAAAATGGGTGGCAGAGAAAAATAATGATTGAATAATGCACTGTCGCCTCACAGCAAGAAGGTCCTAGATTTGATCCCCAGGCCGGGTGGTCTGGGTACTTTCTGTGTGGAGTTTGCATGTTCTCCCCGTGTCTGTGTGGGTTTCCTCTGGGAGCTCCGGTTTCCTCCTACAGTCCAAAAACATGCAGTCAGGTTAATTGGAGACACTGAATTGCCCTATAGGTGAATGGGTGAGTGTGTGTGTGTGTCCTGCGATGGACTGGCACCCCATTCAGGGTGTTACTGTGTGCCTTGCACCCATTGAAAAGCTGGGATAGGCTTACCAAAGACATGAACACGAAATAAGTGTACTCGTACGCCCCCTTGTGGAGGCTTTATGTTACATCTTGTAAATCTTGTAAACCACAGTGGGACCAGATTACCTGTATTTTTATTAATGAAATATATTACGTTTTGTGTTTTGTTTTTATGTGTCGTTTGTGTTGCCTGGGTCACGGTAAAAGTCACAGACAAAATGTAAGTTGCTTGAATAAGCTCTGACCTAGATTATGGAAACCTAGGATGTATAATAAAAGTGTTTACGAACGCTATATCGGTGACGTACAGAGACGTACGTACCCATTACACACGCTCGATCCAGTCTGTGAGGAATCTAACAGAAATGACATGTATAGCGCAGATCAGCGGACAAATATTATTGTTATTTTATTTGATTATAATATATTAAAGCAATAAGCCATGAGAGACCGTGCGTTACTGTGATTTTATCACGGGGAAGGTTGTTTGAAGGTTGTTAAAACCATAGCAGTAACGCACGGTCTCGAGTGGCTTATTGCTTTTATAAAACGGCGGTCAACATAAAATATAATAAAATACAACAATGTTCAATTTATAAATGTATTTATTTACAAAAACACTTACAAAAACCATTCTTCCGTGACCCCAGGTAGGGCGTTAACAGTGTTGCTAGGCAACATGAGGGCCAACATAACATTCACTTTTTCTTTTCATTGGCGTATTAATATGGAATTATGTCAGGTGGTCATAGGTGTGCGTTTATCTGGGATTTTACAACGGCTTCGAATGCGGCTCAGCCAATCAGATTTTAGGACCGGAACTATCCGTTTTATAAACTTCAGTTTTTTACTTGTCATGATGACAGGTAAGGAAGAGCCTCACCTGCCTCCACTGACCGCACGTCCCTGGTGTGTGTGTGTGTGTGTGTGTTTTGTAAAGATCCCTAAGAACACGTATTTGAATATCAGCCGAATTTCCCTACCGCAAAGTCTGGATGGACGTGGTTAAGCTGACCGACCAATGCAAACGTGCCGGTGCCTATGGTGCATTAAAACAACCCAGCGCTGGTATAAATGCCAAAACAGTTTTGATTACGGGTGCAAATGGATCGTAGGACGTCCAGGATTAGCGTTGCGTTACGTAATACTACAGAATATGTTTAGAATTGTTGATATTATGCACACTGAGGAATGGAAGGATCTGTTCTGGTTTTTTCTTGAGCGTAAAGCTGAGCGGTGAGAATTAACTACAAGAGGACGTCAAGACAATCAAGGTAATGTGGTCCTTTTAATAAGTAAAAATTCTTTATTAATAGATAAACACTAGGAAAAATATGTCAGATGTCGTTTGTTTAATAATTTAGCATTTAAAAATGATTAAAAGCATCTTTTTTTGTGGCAGGTTCCTACACAGTCACTAATCATGCTGAGCATTGTGGACCAGATAGTGATCTGGCTTTTAACCGGCTTCTTAGCCGTCCTGACGATCTTCTTTAACGTCTTTATCCTCTTGGTGAACCAGCGCAATGCTAGAAAAAACCACCTGCACTTATGCCCGGGCGACACGATAATGACGGGCATATCGTTTGCCAGCATCGGCCACCAGGTCATCTCGTACCTGTGGATGACCATAGTTCAGGTGGACGTGAGCTGCACGTACGAGACGGTGGAGTCCATCCTGCTGGTGCTGATCTACTCGCTGAAGTTCTGCATAATGTGGATGACGGCCTTCCTCACCTTCTTCTTCAGCACCAA
The DNA here is from genome assembly GCF_030014385.1 of Trichomycterus rosablanca. Lineage (NCBI taxonomy): Eukaryota > Metazoa > Chordata > Actinopteri > Siluriformes > Trichomycteridae > Trichomycterus > Trichomycterus rosablanca. The sequence goes on from NC_085994.1 coordinate 40,907,448, forward strand.
GCTGGTGATCCAGCCCGTCCACTGCTACACGCACGCCCAGGATGTCATCCTGAAGCACGTCCTCACCGTGGTCCTCGTCATTTATCTGTTCAGCTTCGCCAACTGCCTGCCTCTGCTAACCGTCGTGAAGCATCAAAACAGCACCTCGGGGACGACCGACTGCGGTTCCATCACGCCGGCGGATTCCTCCGGACTGGGCTACGTCATCTATCTGATCATCAGCGCAGACATCGTTCCCGGGGTGGTGATGATCAAATGCAGCATCTCCATCTCGTACCATCTGGCCATCCATCTCCAGCACATGAAGGAAAGCTCCAACGGCGCCCACACTCCCAAGCTGGGCACCCAGATGAGGGTGATCAGGATGAACCTCACCCTGGTGGCCGTCTTCCTTTGTTTTCTGGTGGTGGATCTCTTCACGCAGTCCACCGTGATCCTGAAACATGAGAACACCATGGGGCTGTCGGTCCTCTTCACCACGCTTTACACCACGGTCAGCGGGTTTATTCTCGTCTACGGAAAGAAGAGCTTCTGGAAGGAGTTTATTCACGTGTATAACCTCTTCTCTGATGAATATTTCTGTCTGAACTCTTTAAAAATACCAGAAAGTAAGACTCCTGCTCACGCTCCAAACACCGCCAATGCTGGACACGCTGCTCCCAAGCACTGAGCTTCAGTTTATATGTTTACCCTTGTTTCTCATCATTATCATCATCTTTTCCGCTTATTAATTCAGAGTCACGGTGGACATCTCTGTCTCTCCCTAGTCAGCCAGGAGACACAATCCCTCCAGCGGGTTATGGGACCATTTAATTGACGCTGCATGATTCTGGTTGTTTGAAACCTTGGTGATGTCCTGGATACCCCAGCCGTCCTTCTCCTCTCATGTACCTAACGTGACGTCTCTGTGAGAGCCTTGTCCATTCACTGGTCATCTCAAGGCTGGACTACTGCAACTCCCTTCTGGCAAGTGCCCCCATGTCCACTATTGATCCTCTGCAATCCTAATTCTGGTTTTCAACCAACCCAAACACTGTCGCATCACCCCACTTGCTTCCTGTAGCTGCTCCCATTCAATCCAGAACACTGATGTCCAAAAATGGACCAGAGAGGACTCATCACCCCCGTTCTGTACCTCACATCCCTCAAGCCACTAGTCTCCCTGGTCTTGATCCACTAATCAGAACTCGAGGAAGACGAGAATCAAGGTTCTTCTCTGTACCGGCATCTAAGTGGTGGAACGAACTTCTCCGATTCATCACGGCTTTACTAAGAACTTCACGTGTTACACGTTTACCTGTGTTTAGGTTCTACCAGGGTTTCAGCAGGTTTGTGTTTTAGACTCTTGTTTATTTGTACTAGAGTAAGGAAAAGCATCTGCTAAATGCCGGAAATGTAAATATTAAGTCAGAAAACTGCTAAATAAATCTTTAAAATATATAATATACAAAGCATTTGTACGTACTTTATTCTATTTACTTAAAGTGATATGCAAAGTTAAAAAAACATTCTTTACATATACAACATCATAAACAGTTGAGAACATTAAAGCTTTGTGTACCCACCGTGCCGCCTAAATTTGAGGGTTCTTCAAAAAGTTTCCACACTTTTTAAACTCTATTAAGAATTGTAAAAATTTCCACACCGTCGCCTTCCGATGCATTTTTCCAGCGTGGTACCAACTTTTTAATGCCATCAACAAAAAATGGTTTTGGTTGAGCTCATAGCCACTAATCATCGCCGCATGTTCATCACATGAAAATCTTCTTCCCTTAAAGCAGGGGTGTCAAACTCAAGGTCACATCATTTTATGTGGCCCGCGAGAGCTTAAAAGATGTATGATTGTTGTGATGGTTGGAGTTGTAGTTACAGAGACCACTATTCGTAATTATAATTTAATCGGACACCTGCACCTTTAAGCACAATGCATGCCGTTTTTGTGACCTACAGTGATCGCTTCCCACCACTAGATGATGTTGAGAAATATTTATAAATAATCCCAAAATGTACAAGAACAGAAAATTGAAGCAGAAGGAGGAAATTTAATGAAAGATGTGAAAGTGAATTAAAGTTTGTGCTTCAGGAAGAGAAACCGGTTTGTCTCTTGTGTTATGAGGCGTGTCTGTGATAAAGGAGGACAATATAAATGTAGATATACGTTATAAATATACAGAATAAATTTGACATTTCGACACCAAACACAGAAATTATCTTCCAAGAAAAACAACAAATTGCCCAAGACTTTAAAGGCGACTGCAATCACAGCAGGATGGATACGTTACAATAATGCAGACGTGGCCCTCGGTGAAAATTAGTTTAACACCCCTGATCTAAAGCTTCTTTCAGTGACAAAAAAGGTGGAAATCAGATGGAGCTAAATCAGGACTATAAGAACAGAAACAAACAGAACAGAACAGAACCAAACAGAACAGAACAGAAGCAAACAGAACTGAACAAAACAGAACAGAACCAAACAGAACAGAACAGAAGCAAACAGAACTGAACAAAACCGAACAGAACAGAACAGAACAGAACAGAACAAAACAGAACCAAACAGAAAAGAACAGAACAGAACCAAACAGAACAGAACAGAACAAAACAGAACAGAACTGAACGAAACAAAACAGAACTGAACAAAACAGAACAGAACCAAACAGAACCAAACAGAACAGAACCAAACAGAACAAAACAGAACCAAACAGAACAGAACCAAACAGAACAAAACAGAACAGAACCAAACAGAACAAAACAGAACAGAACAGAACAAAACCAAACAGAACAGAACCAAACAGAACAAAACCAAACAGAACAGAACCAAACAGAACAGAACCAAACAGAACAAAACCAAACAGAACAGAACAGAACAGAACAGAACAAAACAGAACCAAACACAACAGAACCAAACAGAACAAAACAGAACAGAACCAAACAGAACAAAACAGAACAGAACAGAACAGAACAGAACAAAACCAAACAGAACAGAACCAAACAGAACAGAACAGAAAAGAACAAAACCAAACAGAACAGAACCAAACAGAACAGAACCAAACAGAACAAAACAGAACAGAGCAGAACAAAACCAAACAGAACAGAACCAAACAGAACAGAACCAAACAGAACAGAACCAAACAGAACAAAACAGAACAGAACAGAACAAAACCAAACAGAACAGAACCAAACAGAACAGAACCAAACAGAACAAAACAGAACAGAACAGAACAAAACCAAACAGAACAGAACCAAACAGAACAGAACAGAAAAGAACAAAACCAAACAGAACAGAACCAAACAGAACAAAACCAAACAGAACAGAACCAAACAGAACAGAACCAAACAGAACAGAACCAAACAGAACCAAACCAAACAGAACAGAACCAAAAAGGTGGAGATCAGATGGAGATAAATCAGGACTATAAGCGTCTCTCAGACACGCCCGATTCCTCCTCCTCCCTCACCGCTTATAACCTAAATATAAAAGTGAGGAAACTTTTTGAAGATCCCTCGTACTATTATTAAAAGATTCAGATAATTCGAGGAAACACAATGATATCGATTACACCAAACACAATCCCACAATGATGTTTACCTACACGATCTTTATTATGGAAAAATACATATAAGAGTGTAAAAATAAATGTAATAAACTGTTTACACATGTAATAAAAATGCATTATTAATTTTGACGCCCCCCTGTAAACATTTAAACCCTAAATTTCTCAAAAAATACACAAAAAATAAACAAATATATCGAAAAATAAAAACGTTGCTAAATTCTCTTTAAATATTTTTCTCATTACGTATTTGAATATTTACACACCGAGCAGAGCAGAATTTAATCCTCCCTAAGCGACACACACACGAGCCCTGGATTAAACCCTGAACAGTATCTTACACGGCGAATCCGTATCTGCTGTCGTATCTGCTGTCGTATCCCGGTCTGCTCTGCGACACCGGTCGGCTTTGATTGACGCTGTTTTTGGGGCTCAGATCGCCCCTGCCCGGCCGGCTGTGTCTCGTGGAGGAGTAGACCAGACCCTGATGTGTGCGGTACCCCATGATGGAGCGGATGCTGGATAACCTGCTCGGTGGGCGACTCTCCGGGGCTGCGGCGTCCTCCCTGAAAAACGTTACAGGTTATTAATCGCACGTACCGGACGCCTGTTGTATTGGAAACATATTTCCATCACTTCTGTACAGTGTACTGCCAAAAGTATGTGGACATCCTATTTTAAAACTATGCGCATTTCTGTAAGGTCGCCCTCTATTTTCTAGAAGACGTTTGACTACATTTTGTACTAAGTCTGTAAGAGTTTGTGCCCATATTTGTGCCTCAAATAGCACAGGGCCTTCAGCACAGACGCCTCTCTATCTGCCAATCGGGGTCTGCTGCAGGCATTGCTGATTATGCCCGCTAGATGGCGCCCAGCCGACAGGAGGCAACACCGAGGAGTTCAGAATCTCGGCGCTGGTGTGCTAGCTGAAAATCCCGCTGTGCCACCTGGGCGCCAGCTTCTTAAAGGGTTGAGGTTTCCCGAAACCCAGCAAACCATGGGGACCTTCCCTAAACTGTTGCTACAAAGTTGAAAGCCTATTATACACATAAACTTAATGATTAGAAGGCGTGTCCAGATACATCTGACCATTAACAATTAAACAGATTAAAATCATGAATGGTTTTATAATGTAAATAAATGTAGTAATTATAAGTGGAAGTCAAGTGGGTGGAGCTTTGGGCTATTAATCAGAAGGTTGTGAGATTAAATCCCAGCCGTCGGGCCCTTGGGAAAGGCCCTTGACCCTCTCGGCTCAGATTTCACAGTACTGTAGAGGTGTGTATGAATATAAGGCGACTCCAGGCATTCCCCGCAGATTATTATAATTTTATCAACCATAAATCTGCCAAGTGATTCCTCAGCATCCAACCAAACGAGCTAAACGAGTTCCTTTGCTTTGTTTTGTTTTTATTTTTAAACAATTAGTCACGAACTCTTACAGCATTACAAAGGCGTGTTATCACACACACACACACACACACACACACACACACACACACACACAAAATAAATAAATAAATAAACATTTTTACAGATGAAACATTTTAGGCTTTTAGGGCGTAAACCCGCTTCTGATTGCGTGTGATCATCGAGTTGGTGTGAGAAACCGTCATGCTACCATGATGAACGCTGCCTAATGGACGCGGAATGATTTTACTTCGGAAAATCGCTGTAACTCAACCTAGTCCGCCGCTGCATCAAGAAACGCAACCACAGCCCGAATAATACGATCACCGAGAGGTATTTTAACCGTGAGCGTGTCTCACTTGATCTCGTTGGCGGTTTCTTTCTCGTATCGGCGTTTCTGGTAGCAGCAGCAGCAGAGCCAGAGCAGCAGCAGGAGGAGAAGCAGCAGCAGCAGGGCACCGATCACAGAGCCGGCGATCACACCCGCCCGGTTCACCGCTGAGACGGAGAGAATACAAACAGTGTGTTAAAAACAAAACTTTACAAGCAGTTTTTATAAGAAAAAAAAACTAAAATAATATTTGTATTTTTACTTTAGACCACAAGACATGACATGCTGCATGGTGTGGAACTAAACCATTCAAAGTGCACTAGACGTGTTAGTTATTACAGCAGTGTGCGATTTGGGACACAGCTCCCGTTACCATCTGATAAAATCACATCACTTTGCCACGCCCACAGATCCCCCCTAACGTTTCCAAACATAGAAACTAGAAAATAGAGACTTACGGTTGTACGCTTTTAACGTGTAGCTGCACTTCTCCGCCCCCACTTCGTTACTGACTTCACAGATGTAGCTGCCGGCGTAGCTCTGGGTGTGGTTCGATATCAGCAGCTCTCCGGTCAGAGGATCTACAAACACATAAACAACAGATATAAGCAGTCGCATGAGGGCGCCAGGGCGGCACAGGACACAGGACGCTAGCTCACTACCGCTGACGTCTGAGAATCCTGGGTTCCGGTCGGGCGTCTACATGGAAATGATCGGCTCATGTCTGAGAAGGACTTATCAGTGCGCTCTCAGTACAGGTCACAAGCCTGGATAGAAATAGGAGGGTTGTGTCAGGAAGGTAAACTGGCGTAAAAACCGTACCGAGTCTGATATGAGGACCAGATCTGCTGTGGCGACGCCTAGATACGGGAGCAGCCAAGATTTCACTTAACCTGATAAATAACCGGTTAAGCAAAGTAAGTTAATTGTCACATATGTGATGTAATGATCAGGTGTGTGTGTGTGTGTGTGTGTGTGTGTGTGTGTGTGTGTGTGTGTGAATATATGCATTTGTTTTGTGGATGCCAAAGAAAATTAAAAAAGCTATAAAATCACTCCAAACAAAAAATGTCTATCAATTTTTTTTCTGTTTTTATTTTTATTTTTTATATTTATACACAAAAAAATATATAAATAATGTTTTGTGAAGAATTAATATTTATTCTTTCGACTCCTCATATCAGACTCACATGAATACATAAATATTAAATATAATAAATATTCATTTAATATTTAATTAAATTAATTATTTAATTAGGACAAGTTATTTTTGTCTTTTATATTTATATTTAATATCATAAATACTCATTTAATATTTAATTAAATACATTATTTTATTAGGACAAAATACTTTTGTCTTTTTTATATTTATATATAAATATTAAATATCATAAATACTTATTTAATATTTAATTAAATTAATTATTTAATTAGGAAAGATTATTTTTGTTTTTTTTATATGTATATTTAATATTAAACATCATAAATACTTATTTAATATTTAATTAAATTCATTATTTAAAAAAAAAACTAAATATGATAGTTCTGTTAAAGTAGATTAAACACACAAAAAATAATATTCTTCCACTGTTGGGCCCCCTGAGCAAGGCCCTTAACCCTCGATTGCTCAACTTGTAATCAGTCACGATTGTAACTGGACACAGTTTTTACGCCAGATGCCCTTCCTGACGCAACACTCATGTTTCTATCCAGGCTTGTGACCTGCACCGACAAGTGCACCTCTCAACGGCTAGGCTGTTCGGTCACCCACCCTCGCCCGACTGGCCGATAGCACCGCTGAGATTCAAACCCTGGATCTCCAGATCTTAGCAGTGGGCTAGCATACATTATAAAACTTTATTTACTGGTTGTTTTGTTTACTTACTCTGGACGGCGGTGGGCGGTAACGAGCCGCCATTCTCTCTCGTCCACTTGTAGGTTAAAGGAGTGGTTCCGTCGGAGGATTTGCACTTTAATGACACACGTCCTCCGATCTCCTCGCTGGAGTCCGCCCAACATTTAGGTACAGACGGGCGCACTGAACACAGGGTACAAATTCATCAGAGAGCTAAAAGTTCCAACACATCATCATATTATTACACTGTAGAGGCAAAAGTATTTGGACGCCTGGGCATGAGCTTTCTGACACCTCTGTGTGATCTTCTGAGAAGGACTTTGAAGGGTGTCTGTGTATGGGAATTTGTGCCCATCGTATTTGTATTTGTATGGCTGGGCACTGACGCTCTGTTGAAGTTCCGATTCATTCCAGAGCTGCTGAGTTCTTAAACTGAGCTTTTCCAGTCCTAGTCATGGTAGGACTGTGGAAGAGTTGCTGAAAATCTAGCTAGAGAAGCACATTATTTCCTTAACGTTAAAACCACCTCCTTGTTTCTACACTCATCAGCTCCACTTACCATATAGAAGCACTTTGTAGTTCTACAATTACTGACTGTAGTCCATCTGTTTCTCTGCATGCTTTGTTACCCCCCTTTCACCCTGTTCTTCAATGGTCAGGACCCCCACAGAGCAGGTATTATTTAGGTGGTGGATCATTCTCAACACTGCAGTGACACTGACATGGTGGTGGTGTGTTAGTGCAGGGGTCTTCAACCTGTGGGGGGGTACTTGCCCGAGGGGGCGCGGGCGGCTGTCCGGGGGGGGTTGGGGGGCACACGAGACTGGCGGAGGACGCGGCAGGCATCCGCGATTGAGCCGTGGTCCACTAAGGGGAGGGGCGCGTGGCGAAATTCGTGCTTGGCATCTGTGCTCGAGCCGTGCCTTATCCAGGGGAGGGGGGTGTGGCGGAAGTAGCGCTTGGTACACGTAACCGAGTACTGTTCCACCAAGGGGAGGGGGGGCGTGGTGTGAGGGGGGGGGGGGTTTGGGGGCGCAAGTCGTGCTCGGCACACGAAGGGGGGCGCATGCCTAAAAAGGTTGAAAACCCCTGTGTTAGTGTGTGTTGTGCTGGTATGAGTGGATCAGACACAGCAGCGCTGCTGGAGTGTTTAAACACCTCACTGTCACTGCTGGACTGAGAATCATCCACCAACCAAAAATATCCAGCCAACAGCGCCCCGTGGGCAGCGTCCTGTGAGCACTGATGAAGGTCTAGAAGATGAGCGACTCAAACAGCAGCAATAGATGAGCGATCGTCTCTGACTTTACATCTACAAGGTGGACCAACTAGGTAGGAGTGTCTAATAGAGTGGACAGTGAGTGGACACGGTGTTTAAAAACTCCAGCAGCGCTGCTGTGTCTGATCCACTCATACCAGCACAACACACACTAACACACCAGCACCATGTCAGTGTCACTGCAGTGCTGAGAATCATCCACCACCTAAATAATACCTGCTCTGTGGGGGTCCTGACCATTGAAGAACAGCATGAAAGTGTGTGTGTGTGGGGGGGGGGGGGGGGTAACAAAGCACGCAGAGAAACAGATGGACTACAGTCAGTAATTGTAGAACTACAAAGTGCTTCTATATGGTAAGTGGAGCTGATAAAATGGACAGTGAGTGCAGAAACAAGGAGGTGGTTTTAATGTTATGGCTGATCAGTATATATGATTATATATATATAACTGATTTATTTCACCTCTTAGCAACACTCCTGGTTTAAAAGCATAAAGTTAAAGATTAGAACTGGTGTCCCAATAGTTTCGTCTGGTCTTGAGTGAAATGAGGTGCGACTAATCTGGGCTGGTACACAAAAACAAAACCTGTTAGGGCTCCACCCTCCACCTCCGCTCTCTCACAGACTGTTTTTATTGTTTTAGAGGGAAGGCGTGGGTTCAAAAGGGCGTGGTGATGAGAAACCGGTACGACAGAAACTGGTGTGGTGACCCGAGTGTGTGGAGGATGTACAGACGTGTGTGTATGTCGCGGTCCTTACCCAGGACCACCAGCGTGATCTTCCGCGAGTCTGTCCCGGGCGGTTTCTTCACTTTGCACTGGTACGTGGCCGTGTCTGAGACCCCCAGGGAGGTCAGGTTGACGGTGGCGTCTCCTCGGCTCGGGTCAGTAATGAACTTGAAGCGTTTCATCAGATTGGGGTCGCCCAAGCTAAACTCCTTCCCTTCAGTATAGTATAAAATCTGGAACAGAGAGGAAATAAAGTAGGGTCATTATGCAGGAGAATTAAAATAGCCAACTGTGAGCTTGTCAGATGTCCTGTTTCAAAACCAATCAGTATTAGAATACTGGAGGATGGACGTTCCTGATGATGAAAGGATCATTTATAAGCTTTCTGTTCACTCGTCATTTTTATCTTATATTAAAATTAGTTGGACTATACGAAACATTTAAATGTGACAAATTAGCAATAAATCAGGAGGGGGCGAATACTTTTTCACAGCTCTGTATATTATTAAGGACTAGAATTATGAGATTTGTTTATTTTTGTATCTCTATAGGCCTGATTTATACAGAATACTAGCAGATATTCAAATAAAAATTTTTTGTTTTCTTTCAAAAGTATTTTTGTCTTTTTTATATTTATACATAAATATTAAATATATTAAATATTTATTTGATATTAAATTAAATACATTATTTAATTAAGACAAAATATTAAATATATTAAATATTTATATAATAATTAATATTATAAATTATAATATTATAAATATATTATATAATAAATTAAGTCTTCTATCAAAAATATTTTGTCTTTTTTATATTTATTTATAAATATTCATTAACACATAAATACTTAATATTTATTTAATTAAAAACATTATTTAATTAAGAGAAAACATTAAATATTTTGTCTTTTATAAAAAATATTTCTGTCTATATTTATGTATAAATATTGAATATATTAAATATTTATTTATTATTTAATTAGTTACACTATTTAATTAAGGCAAAATATTAAATAGAAATTATTAAATTAAGTGTTCTATTATATTTAAATTTTTTATATTTATATAAATATTCAATATTTTACATTTAAATACTTATTAACTATTTAATTAAAAACATTATTTATTTAGCACAAAACATTAAATATTTTGTCTTCTATCAAAAACACTTTTGTCTTTTTTATATTTATATATAAATATTAAATATATTAATTAATTATTTACTATTTAATTAAATACATTTTGATTCAAATGCTTATTATTATTATTATTGTTATTATTATTTAATTAAGAAATAATATTAAATATTTGGTCTAATATTAAATATTATGTGTATATATAATTAATAAATATATATAATATTTAATTTAATACATTATTTAATTAAGACAAAATATTTTTAGTCAGTATATTTTAACAAGCCCATAAACTTATTTTATTTCTTTATTTTTGGATGGGGGGTGGGGTTTTGGGATAAGGATTTATGATGGACCAGTCGGCTCATTTTGAACCGAATGCTTTTACCAGCTGGTCTTTCTGCGTCATGTCGGGACTGACGATGGACCACTCCACGTCCAGCTGTCCGGTGTCAGACGGACTCTCGCTGTACGTACATCCCAGTACCACATGCTCTCCCCGGGACATCTTCACAGTCTGGGGTCCTGTGGAGGTCACCTGTATGCCCGCTAAAGATCAGAGGGAGAAGACGTTCAGAGGGGAAGACTGCAGTAGTTATGAGCCAATAAGTGCTCTTAAAGGTGCCCGGCCGGCTGATAGCAGAGCTGAGATTCGACCTCGAAAAGAATGACGTTAAAAAGCATCACTCACCAACATAACTGTGATCAAACGAAGCAGCGTATAAAACAACCAAGCAGAGTTTAATTCCTGAGCTGCTCCTCAGCATGGTTATCTGTCACCTCTCCAAATATACCTGTAAGAAAAGGTGTTGATAAAGAGAACAGCGTTACAGATGTAGATATTTACCACATCGTTAATTTAATAAATAGAAAAGTTTATATATTAAAACACTAAATTTCACTGCAGTGATACGAACATGGTTACGACGTGGTGGTGTGTGTTGCGGTGTTGAGAATGTTCCACCACCCACCCAAATAACATCAGGTCAGTGGTATGTTCTTTACAGAGCAACATACAGTATATGATACAGTCGGTAATTGTATACTCTTAAATGTATCTATAAGGTAGGTATGGCTTATATCAGTATCAGTGAATGTATATACCCAATGGGTGTTCCTAATAAAGTGATCCATCAGATTAATTAACGGTAGCACAGTGGTTAACGTACTGGACTAGCAATCAGAAGGGCGCCGGTTCAAGACCCACCACTGAGCACCATCCTTAACCCTCACTTGCTTGACTGTCATTAGTTATATACAGTATATGCTACATACAGTGCGCGATACAGAGCAACATACAGTATATGCTACAGTCGGTAATTGTATAGCCTTAAATATATCTATAAGGTAGGTATGGCTTATCAGAAGGGTGCTGGATCAAAACCCACCACTAAGCACCATCCTTAACCCTCAGGTGCTTGACTGTCATTAGCTATAAGTGTGAGTCACTTTGGATAAATGCCACAATGCCACAAATGTAAATGCAAATGTTGATGTAAATATAAATGTAAATAATCTATCACACAGCTTCACAGGATGCATAGAACGCCTTATAGAGGCGTTATAGAGGCGCCTTATCAGTTCAGCATTTAATATCTTTATTACTGTATTTGGTAAAGCCACAACTGTGTGTCTGATTTTCAAGCGTTTATCACGTACACTTGGTATTCTAGAGCTAATAAACTAAATAATCTTTACATTTGCTTCATAACACAAAATAGTTCCTCTATAAACAAGGCCTACAGACTTCCTTTCAATATATTTGCTCCTAAATCAGGGTTTGGCTTTGTTGTCTTTAACGGCTGTGATTATGGCGTGCCATTCTGACTAGACAATGTGAGCGTAATCAACCACATCAAACAGGCGATTTAAAAGAGCTCGGCGAGTTCTCAGCGATGCTCAAAAATTCCAAATTTAGTCTCATTCTGGGTTTAGAAGATGACAGAGAAACAGCACAGATCACAGGTGAAGGTACTAGCATACACAGATCAGGCATAACATTATGACCACCTTGCTAATATTGTGTTGGTCCCCCTTTTGCAGCCCCATACGCAACAAACTCTGAGGCACTGTGTATTCTGACACCTTTCTATCAGAATCAGCATGAACTTCTTCAGCAGTTTGACCTTCGCTCCCCACGTGCATCAATGAGCCTTGGCCGCCCATGACCCTGTCGCCGGTTTACCACTGTTCCTGATAGATACTGACCACTGCAGACAAGGAACACCTCACAAGAGCTGCAGTCTTGGAGATGCTCTGACCCAGTCGTCTAGCCGTCACAATTTGTCTCTCGTCAAACTCGCTCAGATCCTCACGCTTGATCATTTTTCCTGCTTCTAACATCAACTTTGAGGATAAAATGTTCACTCGCTGCCTAATATACCCCCCCCCCCCTAACAGGTGCCGTGATGAAGAGATAATCAGTGTTATTCACTTCACCTGTCAGTGCTCAGAATGTTATGCCTGATCTGTGTGTATATATATATACTGTATATATATAGTGTATCACAAAAGTGAGTACACCCCTTAGTGAAAGTTCCTGAAGTGTCAATATTTTGTGTGGCCACCATTATTTCCCAGAACTCTCGTGGGCATGGAGTTTACCAGAGCTTCACAGGTTGCCACTGGAATGCTTTTCCACTCCTCCATGACGACATCACGGAGCTGGCGGATATTCGAGACTTTGCGCTCCTCCACCTTCCGCTTGAGGATGCCCCAAAGATGTTCTATTGGGTTTAGGTCTGGAGACATGCTTGGCCAGTCCATCACCTTTACCCTCAGCCTCTTCAATAAAGCAGTGGTCGTCTTAGAGGTGTGTTTGGGGTCATTATCATGCTGGAACACTGCCCTGCGACCCAGTTTCCGGAGGGAGGGGATCATGCTCTGCTTCAGTATTTCACAGAACATATTGGAGTTCATGTGTCCCTCAATGAAATGTAACTCCCCAACACCTGCTGCACTCATGCAGCCCCAGACCATGGCATTCCCACCACCATGCTTGACTGTAGGCATGACACACTTATCTTTGTACTCCTCACCTGATTGCCGCCACACATGCTTGAGACCATCTGAACCAAACAAATTAATCTTGGTCTCATCAGACCATAGGACATGGTTCCAGTAATCCATGTCCTTTGTTGACATGTCTTCAGCAAACTGTTTGCGGGCTTTCTTGTGTAGAGACTTCAGAAGAGGCTTCCTTCTGGGGTGACGGCCATGCAGACCAATTTGATGTAGTGTGCGGCGTATGGTCTGAGCACTGACAGGCTGACCCCCCACCTTTTCAATCTCTGCAGCAATGCTGACAGCACTCCTGCACCTATCTTTCAAAGACAGCAGTTGGATGTGACGCTGAGCACGTGCACTCAGCTTCTTTGGACGACCAACGCAAGGTCTGTTCTGAGTGGACCCTGCTCTTTTAAAACGCTGGATGATCTTGGCCACTGTGCTGCAGCTCAGTTTCAGGGTGTTGGCAATCTTCTTGTAGCCTTGGCCATCTTCATGTAGCGCAACAATTCGTCTTTTAAGATCCTCAGAGAGTTCTTTGCCATGAGGTGCCATGTTGGAACTTTCAGTGACCAGTATGAGAGAGTGTGAGAGCTGTACTACTAAATTGAACACACCTGCTCCCTATGCACACCTGAGACCTAGTAACACTAACGAGTCACATGAAATTTTGGAGGGAAAATGACAAGCAGTGCTCAATTTGGACATTTAGGGGTGTAGTCTCTTAGGGGTGTACTCACTTTTGTTGCCGGTGGTTTGGACATTAATGGCTGTATATTGAGTTATTTTGAGGGAAGAATAAATTTACACTGTTATATAAGCTGCACACAGACTACTTTTCATTGTGTCAAAGTGTCATTTTGTCAGTGTTGTCCCATGAAAAGATATACTTAAATATCTGCAGAAATGTGAGGGGTGTACTCACTTTTGTGATACACTGTATATATATATACACATTTACGGTACAATGAAATTCTTTCCCACATATCCCAGCTTGTTTTGAGGGTCAGATCGCAGGGTTAGCCATCGTACAGTGCCCCAAAGCAGACAGGGTTAAGGGTCTCGCTCAAGGGTCCAACAGTGGCTACACAGTAAAGATATCTTCCGGTTGACAGCCAAAGCTCTCACCGTCCCAATAATACAAGGTCTGAACTGTTTGGGGTTGTATGATGAAGTTAAGCCAATTAAACACAAAACGTGTGTTTGATATAGGAAGCAATTAACACTTGGAAAACAACCTAATTTATCAATTTTGACGGGGAGAGACTGAACAAACATGATCAGAACTCTTTTATGACCATCTCATAAAAGCAGTCGTGACATTTTCGAGTAAGATGCATTACGGTCCTCACAACAGGCTGAAAATCATCAGACCGTGAAGTTTTTCAAAAATTATACATTCAATTCAGCACAAACAAGCATTCTTCTACAATACCAGCAGAACAAAACCCAATGCAGACAGGTTAAGTGAGCAGTCACTGACACGCCCGTTCATATCTTCAGCTATGAAAGTACAAAGTCCAAAAATTCTTTATGATCTTCTTTAGCGCTGAAGGCAAAATAAATAAACATGAAGCTTCTTTTGTAATAGTTTAGAAAGTAAGGCATCCAAAATAAAACTGAAAATAAAAGGTGAACGATGGGTTCACGGCTTTCACACCAAAAAATGCACCTTTCACTCTTCATACCTTAAATAAACAGAAGGATTTCCTTCTCTATTCACACCTCTGAAAATTCCTCTACTATAATCCATTCACCCTCGTGTAGTCAACATTCTGTTTACTCCCCTTGTCCTAGGTGTCAAAAATGACCTGCCTTCACTAAACCCCTCAAAATAATGCAGCTTAATTAATTATTAAAACCCGAACTTATAGGAAAGTCTAGGAAAAGTCAAAGTTCAGGTTGAAATAAGATAGACAGAATCGTAACTGCTGATAATCATATTGGTGGGCCATTGTCTACCCTTAATACAACACAAGGGTTAAAGCTATATATATATATATATATATATATATATATATATATATATATATATATATATATATATATATATATATAAGTTAGTCCTAAGTTAGTCCTGATGTGTTCATTACGACGTCACCACTTATTACAATGTTAAAACATAAACAACACACATTAGATGTTAAAATTTGTTTTTAAAAAATCAATTATGTCAAAAGTAAACGTCTACTAATTATTTTAGGTAGAATAAGGTTTCAGAAACACACATGGTTATTCTATACATTAGTAATAATGAACTGACATTAAGGTTTTGTATGATTAAGTGTGTGATAGTGTCAGAATGACCGAAAGTAAAACAAAGCAGCACTAATTAAAACAAATAAACACATTCTCTTACCTTAGAACAGTTGTTCTGCTTCTGTTTTAAATGTTTTGGTAGCTGACAGGCTGGTTATTTCTCAGAAGAAGGTGGCCTGTCACCTACCGCCCAGAAACTAGACAGTTAATAAGTCAACCGGCCAGTCAGACAGGTCACTGAGGAAAGCGCTGTGCGCGTTTACTACAATCATTACGGTCACTGCGGTCATTACTGCTGAACGATCCGCGATTTATATCCAGTTTAAGTTTTGTACTGGTAGCGCTGTGGAAGAATGTAAACACACACACATACACACACACACACACACACACACGCCACACAGAAACTATACATATACATTTAATAAGTCCGCAAGCCAGACAAACAAGTCACTGAGAAAAGAGCAATGCGCATTTATTTACATCATTACGGTCATAACGCTGAACGCTCAGGAATGTACACACAGTGTACATTTCCTAGTAGTAGCGCGCACACACACACACACATACACACACACATATATACATATACATACACACATATACATATACATATACACATACACACATACACACACATATATACACATACAGTGTATCACAAAAGTGAGTACACCCCTCACATTTCTGCAGATATTTAAGTATATCTTTTCATGGGACAACACTGACAAAATGACACTTTGACACAATGAAAAGTAGTCTGTGTGCAGCTTATATAACAGTGTAAATTTATTCTTCCCTCAAAATAACTCAATATACAGCCATTAATGTCTAAACCACCGGCAACAAAAGTGAGTACACCCCTTAGTGAAAGTTCCTGAAGTGTCAATATTTTGTGTGGCCACCTTTATTTCCCAGAACTGCCTTAACTCTCCTGGGCATGGAGTTTACCAGAGCTTCACAGGTTGCCACTGGAATGCTTTTCCACTCCTCCATGACGACATCACGGAGCTGGCGGATATTCGAGACTTTGCGCTCCTCCACCTTCCGCTTGAGGATGCCCCAAAGATGTTCTATTGGGTTTAGGTCTGGAGACATGCTTGGCCAGTCCATCACCTTTACCCTCAGCCTCTTCAGTAAAGCAGTGGTCGTCTTAGAGGTGTGTTTGGGGTCATTATCATGCTGGAACACTGCCC